>NC_051407.1:31774140-31774301 GCF_015228065.2 Penaeus monodon
GCCCACACCACACAACACACAACTAAACTTACATAAACTACATTGTACATAATACTACAGAAATTTCGACCCACGTTTTATAAACTTATATCTTATTCAGACTACATAGTAGAGTGGCATTCACACTGACTATAAACACAAAAATATTATACAACAATATA
>NC_051407.1:31774343-31774423 GCF_015228065.2 Penaeus monodon
ACGAATTTTGCAGCATTAACACGGTTCTTCACGCCTTTTCGAGCAGCAACCTCATGACGCTTGAGATTCACTATTCACAC
>NC_051407.1:31774724-31774900 GCF_015228065.2 Penaeus monodon
TGACAAATAACCAGTAAAATAGAAAATTAAAGAGGAAGATTAAAGGTAAAATATTAGAGGAAAATGGAAGCGAGAGAAAACGCAATGAAGAACGCAGCATCCGACCACCAGTGTTATTAGCGTCCATAAGGAATACGCGCTCAAGCCGATCGCAATTTCCTGATATGAAACCCATC
>NC_051407.1:31775121-31775661 GCF_015228065.2 Penaeus monodon
AGCGCGCACAAAATTATTTTCTTATTTCCATTCGATTTTTACAAGACTAACAGCCTCGAAAACTATCTAACTATTATTTTTGCTCGGTACCAGGTGCGTATTTGCATACAATGTAAACATTATATCTCGTTGTATTGGCAGTACGGCATCTGTAACATGAATATATTTCTCTTAACTTTAAACGCAACCTTCTTTATTCATTTCATAATATATATAATGTTTACTAGAAGCTAATACCTTTGCTCTCTCCGTCCGTGCCCTCTAGCCTTGGACAAGAGCCCCGCCGCCAGTACTATCAATGTATATTAGGGTAAATGTAAGCTATGTTGATGTATTTGTCATTTTAAATGTTTATCTCTCCCTAGGTATGTAAGAGCATCTGAATCAGTAAAATTATGAGCTTGTTTGAATTTTTTAATCTCATGAGTTTGATTCCAGTTCATTTAGCGATACGTGGTGGCGTAAGCTCTTGTACGATCCGCCAAAAAACGGGTACAGCTATAAGTGCAGACAGTGTTGTTGCTGTGTATGTACGTGGTT
>NC_051407.1:31776089-31776313 GCF_015228065.2 Penaeus monodon
GGTCAAATTTAGAATAATTTTCCGATACGCTGTACTATTGTGTGATAAGAAATTCTGATATATTCGTATATAAATTTTGTGTTTTTTATGAAGTGTAATATCTATGTAAAATCTTTTATATTTGATCCTGGTATTTTGTGAGGTGTCAGCATCATCTCCTTTGGTTAAGTTTTTTGTATACCTTATAATATATTCCTTATTTGCAAGATTGATGTCAGTACATA
>NC_051407.1:31776346-31776482 GCF_015228065.2 Penaeus monodon
AAGAACTGATATTTTTGTAATTGCACATTTCAAAGATTGATACGTACATTCTAATGGACGTAGAAATCAACATTTTCATCAGGAGTTAGTTAACCTGACCCTAAAATTACACGCATGGTGCGTGTGTCCTTTGATT
>NC_051407.1:31779080-31779880 GCF_015228065.2 Penaeus monodon
CACACACATCCCTCCTCACTCTTTCTCTCCCTTTTCTCCCCAATTAAAACCCGTCGCAAAACAAACAGGCACTCCAACCATACAATATTATCGAGTCAATAACGCGGGATATTCATGGTGAATGTATCCATATGATTTGCAAATTAGTTATGCGCTTCCTCTCCCCGAGCTGTTAACCAGAAGCACCGAGTCGTAATGAGTTTAATTAATTTCTGATTACATTATTCACATAGAGGAGCTTCGCAGGCCGCACTCTTTGCAAGGGTCTTCATCATCTTCGTTGCTTATTCCTTTTCTGTCTTCTTGTTCCTCTTCTTTGTGTTTGTTTTTTCTTTTTCGTTTCTTTTGTTTCCATTTCATTTTTCTTAGTCTTATTTTTTTCTCTTTATTTTCTTTCTTTCTTGTATTATTTCTTTTTCTGTTTGTTATTATCTGTCTGTTCCATCTGGCTACTTCCCTTCTATTTTACTCATACTTCAGTATTTCTCTCTCCCTCTCCCCTCTTTATCTCTTCCTTTCCGACTCTCTCTACTCTTTCTCGCAACCTCACCTGACCCTTCTTCATCTCTCTTTCTCACCCTCTTCTTTATCCCTCTTTTCCTGGGCCTTTCTGTCTCTTCTCTTCCTCAGTCTGTTCTTTCTTTACCCTCCCTCTCTCCCTCCCGCTGCTCTGCTCCCCAGCAAAGGGAAGACATGAAAGCAGTGAGTCTCTCGTCATGCAAATCACTTTCGCTTTTCTGACAACACACAGGTCAAAGGTCACGAGGATTCCACAAACGTTAAGTAAGGTGCAAGGTAAC
>NC_051407.1:31780681-31781137 GCF_015228065.2 Penaeus monodon
TGCTATGACATGTAAACATGTGGTAAATAATATTTCGTCTGCTTAATCCTTGTGTCATCTGCTAGTGCTTAACGTGTCCTGATAGTTCAACTTAACATAAATGTTGACGTGCAATGGGAATAAAACTATAGTCAACCTGAAGTTATTTATATAATTGCAGATATATGAAAAAGGAATTAAATGCATAGGAAAGAAATGCTCAATTTAAAAAAATTTTTGGCAAATGTTAAATCAAAAAAAGGGAAATTTTTTGGAAAGATAAAATCAACATTTTTTCCAACTTTTAATTTATTTTTATGTTCTGGGAACTTTTTCTTTTTTTATTCAAAGGTTTCAAAAATTTTTTTAATTCTTTTTTTCAGTTTCTTGTAATTTTAAAATTAAGCAATATTTTTTTTCTTTTTTTTTAATGCCTATTATTTTGCCAATATTTTTATGAAAAAATTAAATATAAAT
>NC_051407.1:31781911-31783281 GCF_015228065.2 Penaeus monodon
TAATATTTATGTTTTAAAAATTTTTCTTTCTATAAAATTTAAGGAACTGGAGGGTGCCTTTAATTGTTTTTTTTAACATATAAAACAACTAATTTTGTTCATCGAAATTTTAGAACCACTACAGGGGAAAACTTATTTATTAAGAAAAACTGACGGAAAAAAAAAATTTAAACAGGTTTTTACTTTTCACGTTTTATAATTGTAAACTTCAATTTACCCTCCAAAATATTGTTAACTTATTTTTTTTTTCTTGAATTTCCCAACAAGCTATTTCCCCGCTATTTTTTTTGAGGGTCTCCTTTAAACCTCATTACAATTAAACTTTCTAAATAAACAGCTAAGACCTGGGATATTCCCGCGACAGAAAAAAAGCACTTTTGATTAATTTTTTAAATTTTGGCCCAGAGAATTGCCAATTGCAGTTATCTTAACTTGGGCAGATTAAAAATGTCTCTGAAAAAATCATTTCGACATTGGGGATTAATCCCCAACCCTCCACGATTTTGCAGTGGTAGAAAACGCACAACACGTTTTTTTTTTCAAGGCGTTTTTTTATGTAAATCTTAAAAAACAGACATCATATTTCTAAGCAAGCTGTATAAATTCTGACATTTTTTTACGCTTCAGAACAGCAATCTTTTAGCTTTTTTCCTATCCAAAAAAAACCTTCCACATACAGGTTCTAGAAAACGGATTTACCTTTTTAAAAAAATTTTGTTTTGAAGCACTGAACAAAAACAAATCTTTTAGCGTAGTGGTTTGTTTTTTTATTAAAGCGTTAAATTACGTTATTTCTTTTCTAACACAAATTCAGTTGTAATCTAACAGCAGATTTTTAACCATTTTAATTCAACTACCCCATTAAGAAAAACACTTTTTATCTATTTGATTTGATTTGTGGCAGCCCAAATTCCCACCGGAAAATGGCACTTTTTCTTTAGCTTAAGGGGAAAGTATGACAAATCCTCAAATCTTCGAGAAATTAAGTTCCACTTCGACAATTATGAATTTTTATTATAAAAACTGTCTTCGGAGGTGTTTAAGCATTATTTTTAAAACATGTAGTCTTTGTTCCTTGCTAAAGATTAGCATATTGGTTTTTTTATAATAAAGATATACTTTGAATGTCCTTAACCTTTATTTTTCTGTTTTTCAGTCACTAGTTTTTTTTTATATCATATCAAACAGGTTATATATGATAGTTTTTTTAAAGAATGTTCTTCTTCACAATGAATAGAAACAATCCATTCTTTTTCATTTTTTTAAATTTTTTGCAAAAATGTAACCAAAACTTGTTTTCCCCCCTTTTCTTCAGCTCCACATTAAAAAAACACTTTGTGCGGCTATTGGTACAGTGGTTCTTAACTTAT
>NC_051407.1:31783562-31783964 GCF_015228065.2 Penaeus monodon
GTTTTAAAAAGGTTTTGTTTAAAATTTTCCATAGTCAACAAAACTTTTTTTTACACCGATTTCCTATCCCATGTGACATTAAAATTTTTTAAATTGAACACAAACACACGCATCACTCTTGTCTAGTTTTTTTTTTTTTTAGACCCTGCTGGGTAATTTATTTCTAAGGTGTGTTTTTTTTACTGACGAGAATTTTTAAAAACCTTAAAATTTTTTAGTTTTAACCGTTTTTCCTATTTTTTTTATTTTTATACTTTGCAAACTGCCATTATTATTTCCTGGAGCAAAAGGATGACGTTTTTTTCTAAGTCAGGGAATTAAAACATTGCAGCTATGGAAAAAAAAATTAATATCATTGGGTGTTTTACAATTTTAAAGGATAAAACAGGTAACTTGAATTTT
>NC_051407.1:31783995-31784588 GCF_015228065.2 Penaeus monodon
TTTTCAGAATTTTTTTTTCACAGAAAAAAATAAGCAATTATTCATAGTTTTTTTTCAAAATTTTTTAATAAATTTTTTTAAATGGTTTTATGTTTTTTTAATCAAAATAAAATTTAATTTTTTCTATTTTTTAAAAAAATATCGGGGAATTAAAAAAGTTTGAAAAAAAATAAAATTTAAGTTTTTTTTCAAAAAACCATTACCATATCAAGGGAAAAAAAAAAAAACAACTGAAATTTTAAAAATTTTTTTTCCTTTGAAAAAATTGACTAATATTTCCCCAAGCAAGAAAAAAATTTTGATTTTTTATGCACTTTTAAAAAAAAACGATTTTTTATTTTTAACATTAGAAAATTTTTTTATGAGAAAAAGAAAATTTTTGGGAAATAGGAAATTTTTTTTTTTTTTAAGTAAAGAAAAAAAAAATTTCAAACAAACTTTCAAACAACAACTATGGAAAAAAAAAAAAAGAGCAAAAGGGTTTGGGGGTTTCCCGGAAAACAAAAGCTTAAAAACCTTTAAACAAATTTTTTTTTTCGAAATAAAAATTTTAAAAAAAAAAATGTACAAAAAATTTGGGGTAAAAGGGGGCT
>NC_051407.1:31784948-31785189 GCF_015228065.2 Penaeus monodon
GGACGGGCAGCCAAAAAAAAAAATTTTCCGTTAAAAAATAAAGAAAAAAAAACAATTCCCTTTAAAAAATGATGAACCTTACCCCCCGTGGGCATAAAAAAAAAACACTACTTTTATCTCTGCAACAGACTCGGTTTGGGCCTTTGGCCAACCAGTGTTTTTTTTGCCGCTTTTTTTAAAAAAACATTGGGGTCGAAGAATGTTGCCCCAAACACAATTCTACTGAAACTAAAAAAAAAAG
>NC_051407.1:31785313-31785614 GCF_015228065.2 Penaeus monodon
GGTTTAATATCGAAAAAAAAAAAATTAATTGATAAAAAAAAAATTTACAATTTTTAACGAGGGAAAAAACGAAAAAAAAAAAAAAACCAAAATTTTAAAACAAATTTAAACCCACAAAAATTTAAAATTATTTAAAGCAAAACGAAAGTAAGCCACAAAAAAAACATTTTTATAACAAATAATAATATAATTTTCAACTTTAGACAAAAAAATAAAACTTAACATAGGAAACATAATTTTTTTTTTAAAAAAAATCAAAAATTTTTTGATGGGGGATTTTTCACAACAATTTTTTTTTTTT
>NC_051407.1:31785714-31786219 GCF_015228065.2 Penaeus monodon
TATTTTTTTAGACCTGTTTATGTGGAAGGGTTTTTTTTTGGATAGGGGAAGGGGGGGGCCCCCAAAAAAGATCGTTGTTAGCGTAAATAGGAAGGGTTAATTTGGGGGCTTTTAAAATTTTCTGAAATTTTCTTGTTTTAAATTAAATAAAGCCTTTGGGAAAACGTTGTTTGTTTGGTTTAAACCTAAAAAAACGTGGTGGGGGAAAATAATGAAATTGATTTTAAGAATTTTGATTCCCCAAGTAAAAACGAAATAACCGGGGTTAAAATTATCAAGTGTTTTCTTAAATCAGTCTCTGTTTGAGTTTTAAATTAAAGACCTTACAGATGTTTAATTAAGAAAAAAATTAAAGTTAACTAGGGGTTTAATTTTATAAGGAAAGTAATTTTTAAATTTGTATTTTAATGATAAGTCTCCTGTATGTCTAATCGATGACAATTAGTTGTTTATATTAACTTAAGGCACTCCAGTTCCTTAATTTTATAGAAAGAAATTTTAACAT
>NC_051407.1:31786749-31786829 GCF_015228065.2 Penaeus monodon
GAAAAAATTTTTCTTTCTATAAAATTAAGGAACTGGAGTGCCTTTAATGTTACATATAAACAACTAATTGTCATCGATTT
>NC_051407.1:31786885-31787154 GCF_015228065.2 Penaeus monodon
TCCGTTTTATAATTGTAACTTCAATTTACCCTCCAAATATGTTAACTTTATTTTTTTTCTTGAATTCACAAGCTATTCTGCTATTTTTCGAGGGTCTTCAACCTCATTACAATTAACTTCTAATAAACAGCTAAGACCTGGATATTCCGCGACAGAAAAGCACTTGATTAATTTATAATTTTGGCCCCAGAGATTGCCAATGCAGTTATCTTACTTGGGCAGATCAAAATGTCTCTGAAAATCATTTCGCATTGGGGGGTAATCCCCAC
>NC_051407.1:31787262-31787733 GCF_015228065.2 Penaeus monodon
GAACAGCATCTTTAGCTTTCCTATCCAAAACCTTCACATACAGGTCTAGAAAACTGATTACTTTAAAAAATTTGTTTTGAGCTACTGAACCACAAACTTCTAACACAAATTCAGTTGTATCTACAGCAGATTTCAACCATTTAATTCAACTACCCCATTAAGACAACACTTGATCTATTTGATGGTTGTGCAGCCAAATTCCCACCGGAAATGGCACTTTCTTTAGCTAAGGGGCAAGTATGACAAACTCTCAAATCTTCGAGAAATTAAGTCCACTTCGACAATTATGAGTTATTACAAACTGTCTTCGAGTGTTAAGCATTATTTATTAAACATGTAATGTCTTTGTCTTGCTAAGATTAGCATATGGTTTATATAAAGATATACTTGAATGTCTTACCTTATTTTCTGTTCAGTCACTAGTTATATTCATATCAATGCAGGTTATATGAGTCGTTTTAAGAAGTCTTC
>NC_051407.1:31788122-31788255 GCF_015228065.2 Penaeus monodon
AAAGGTTTAGAATATCCATAGTCAACAATCTTTTACACCGATGCTATCACCATGTGATCATTAAAATTTAATTGAACACAAACACACGCAATCACTCTTGTCTAGTTTTTTTCAGACCCTCAAAAAGGTGACG
>NC_051407.1:31788426-31788500 GCF_015228065.2 Penaeus monodon
AAATTATATCATTGAGTGTTACATGTAAAGGATTAATACAGGTACTTGATTATAGCATTTACCAAGTACTATTT
>NC_051407.1:31788731-31788833 GCF_015228065.2 Penaeus monodon
TTGTTATTTTAACTATTAGATATATGAGAAAGATTTGACTAGGATTTTTTTTTTAAGTAAAGGAATCAAAATATTCAAACTAACTTCACACAACTATGAACA
>NC_051407.1:31789342-31789551 GCF_015228065.2 Penaeus monodon
CCAGTGTTGCCGCGTTTTCTACAAAACATGGATTCGAAGAATGTTGCCATACACAGATCAACTGAGCTGAAGCCGTTTTTTATTTCTACATTTAGAATTTTTTGTAAAGATGAAAATAAAAGTATAAATTTATGTACGTTTCTTATCTATTTTGGCATTAATATTGTTAATATTGAAAAACAATTAATGATAACAAAATTTAACAATTT
>NC_051407.1:31789635-31790209 GCF_015228065.2 Penaeus monodon
AGTAAGCACATAACATATATGACAAATACTATATGATACAATGTTTAGACAAACAATAAACTTAACATAGGTAAACATATGATTTTAACAAATCATAATTATGATGGGATTACACACAATTTTTTATTTTTTCAGAGGGTCTGAACTTATAGCAACATTCTTTTTCTTTAACCTCTTCTGCTACATAAGCAAGGGATTTTATGGATTGGATGCTTAATTTATTTCTAATATCAGTTTTAATTAGATTTAACTTCGAAAAAATCCTCTCTGCATCAGTATTTGTAACCGGAAGAGATAAAATCTGTAAAATAAAATCTGTTAAATTTCTAAATAAAATTTCTTCTTCCTCTTTCATTTTACCAAGATTGGAATAAAATTGAATTGGATTTTGTTCTGATCTCATTTCCTCAGGAATTGGTATGCTGCCCAATGCCCTCCACTCATTATCGAGGACTTGAATGTCCCTTCATAAATCCTTGGCAATCTTTCAACAAGTGGTTGTAGTGATGGCATAATCTCCCTGGATCTTTTGTCTAAAATGATTTCAGGGTTAAAAAATGAGATCATGTATGTA
>NC_051407.1:31792512-31794687 GCF_015228065.2 Penaeus monodon
GTACAATAATGGATCATTCAAGTCGAATCTCTTTTTAACCTCCTGACACATTTTATCATAAAATCTCTGCACCTTTTTTTTTAACATATTCTACCATAGTAATTTTTTTATAATATTTCTCCATTTGTAAAAATCTGTGAACAGCTGCATCTAAATATACCTGGTTTGTGGGAGAGTGGTTAGTACAATTACTTGGGTCAAAAGTTGAAAAATTGGCTTTTTCAATTAAATATCCTTTGCAAAAATACTGTAAAGTTGTCTTATATAGTCTTTGAATTTGAAAATGCACAGAGTAAATTGTGGGACTTTCTCTCTGGAACAAAAGATTCAAATGGTAAATGTTGGTAGAATAAAATTAAGAAAATGTAAACATAAAAATATTGCAGGGTCATTCATATCTCTAATAATGAGAGTTAGTGATGTGAGCTTTTCTTCCTCTACAATGCTTTTAAAGTACTCCTGCAATGCCTCCCATTGCTCCAACACCCTCTCAACCGCCTGATGCAATGAGAGCCAGCGGATCTGTGAAGCGTGGAGAATTTTATGTGGTTTTAATTCAAATAAAGTCTGGAACTGTTTAAATTCATACTTGCGTTTTGCACTGTGTGCACAGTACGTGTATATGTGCCTAATCAAATCCTCACACTGCCTTGGGAGGGTCTTTGCAGTCTTTGCAGTACTTTACCAGTACAGAAGCATTTTGTTGTGCTGACATCAGTCGACTCATCAATTATTATTGAAAATTTGTATTTTCTTAGTTTTAAAACTAAATCATCAGCGATGCACGTACCCAGATCTAGTTCTTTTCAAGTGCAATCCTTGGGCTATGACGGAGTCAGGGAACATTGCCTTACACAGATCTGTCAGATGGTCAGCTATCAGGAAAGGAAGGTTATGTTCGGCAAGGAAACAAATCATCATTATCGTAGCCAATTTAATTTGATCCCCAACATTAACATTGTCGGCCTGGGCGTCATTTTCGTCGGATGTATTCATTTCATGGCTTCGGGATTTCTGAAAGAAATGGATATGTTGTGTGAGAATTCTACCTTTTGATTAGGCATTATATACACAATTTTCTATATGTACGAATTTTGAACGTTAAACTTGTTTAATTGAAAAAGTATACATAGACTTGTTATCAACATATACCAATATATTTATATATACTGTGTTATCTTACCATATGTCGCCTGATTGTAGTGAGTTCTGCATTTAGGGTTTTTTGGCATTTGCTACAGTAGGCTTTTGTAGGATTGCCGTCAATCCTGTTCAACCAAGGTTTGAAATCGTGGTTCAGCAGCCACTCATCCCTAAGTTTGCGCTTTGACATCGCAACCTAAAGAAACAGAACAACAATATACATTAGTTTTAGGTGAAAATCACATTCTCTTTAACTGAAGTAAATTTTCTGTCATACTTAGGGGGACACTGAGACAATTTCAAAAATATCACATGACACATAAACACAAAACTGTATTTTATGTCATTAACACTCACCAGGTTTGAGTCGAAGTCGAAAGTAAAATTTGCCGAAGTAAGCAGGTAGCCTTTTGGGAGAATTGGAGGTTCACAAGCAGAGTACAGCACATAAGAAGTGGTGGATGCTTTGTGTGGTTTTGAGAGAGCTGTCATCTTTTACAACAGCTTGGTTCTTTCTTAATGTAATTTAACATATCACCGTAGTATCGGAAATAATCATTGCAAAATAAGCTTTAGATATTTTTACAAAACTTAATGTATGAAATTTAAAGGAAAATTTGCTTTTCATTAGAAAAAATATATCAAACGAAGACACGTAGTCATGTTCCACGTCACTTATTTTATGTAAAATATTTTTAAAGCCAGACTTTAAACATGGATGCATGTTTTCGAATGCCAAGTGAGTGTGTATATTCTTAATCAATGATCTACAGTCAAGAAGTTCAGTTTTTCCCTACGTGGATGTATCAGGAAAATTAATTTCTCTTAAAAGATTTATTATTTTGAATTACCTTTTTGTATATAACATTACTTGGTTGTATAGAGATGAAATAGTTATTTAAAGATTAAAAAGATCTTTAATTTCATTATTTATACAGAGTTTTGGTGTGGGCGTGGATGTGGAAATTTTTTTCCACACGCAGTTGCCAAATGTCACATTTGGAACAAAATATCCACTGATTGGCAACTCTG
>NC_051407.1:31795265-31795480 GCF_015228065.2 Penaeus monodon
TTATATATACGACTATGTAGCATATATATGTGTGAACTCACCACACATAAGGCTTCAAGAGAAAACTGTTGAATGGAGATGTATTCATGTAAAACCCGGCCTCAAAATGTCATATCTTGCTGGCAAGTCTTCCTACACAAATCCGGCTCGTTGACAATTTTCCACCATGCTTAGGATCTGTAAAACAAATTCCTCCTTATTAATGTGAGAGGCAC
>NC_051407.1:31795555-31795919 GCF_015228065.2 Penaeus monodon
AGAAAGGACAATACAGACTGTTTACCTATTATAAAACACAAGAAGCGACCCACAATCCTTGCACAGACAGACACAAGGTCGTATCATAAGGAATTAGACGTACATAAATATCCATAGAGAGCACTTTAAGTATGAATTCAATTACCAAACATAACTTCGATATGTAGCATCCCCATACCAACGGTGCCATTATCGTACATAACAGATGTATGGTGTGTGGCTCTTGCTTTCTTCTAACAACAGCATTTCTACAATCATAATGGGCTTCAGAACCGAATTGATATTAGAATATGACCAAGCTACCACCTATTTTTTATTCTAGGTTCTACATCACTCGAAACAGAATACATCTAGTGTTTTGTGT
>NC_051407.1:31795944-31796034 GCF_015228065.2 Penaeus monodon
CGCTTATAACCCACGAAGTACTATATATATTCACAGTAATTAAATACTATCCTAGTTTAAATCATTCTGTCAGTCTCTGGAGTCGTAGGG
>NC_051407.1:31796235-31796346 GCF_015228065.2 Penaeus monodon
AAAAGGTTTAGATATCATGTCACAATCTTTTACACCGTGCTATCACCATGTGATCTTTAAATTTAATTGAACACAACCACGCAATCACTCTGTCTAGTTTTTTTTCAGACC
>NC_051407.1:31796513-31796651 GCF_015228065.2 Penaeus monodon
AAATTATATCATTGAGTGTTACATGTAAAGGATTAATACAGGTACTTGATTATAGCATTTACCAAGTACTATTTCACAGAAAAAATAGCAATTATTCATAGTTTTCATTTTGTTAATAATTGTTAATCATGTTTTTTA
>NC_051407.1:31796816-31796916 GCF_015228065.2 Penaeus monodon
TTGTTATTTAACTATTAGATATATGAGAAAGATTTGACTAGGATTTTTTTTTAAGTAAAGGAATCAAAATATTCAAACTAACTTCACACAACTATGAACA
>NC_051407.1:31797299-31797517 GCF_015228065.2 Penaeus monodon
CCAGTGTTGCCGCGTTTTCTACAAAACAGTGGATTCGAAGAATGTTGCCATACACAGATCTACTGAGCTGAAACCGTTTTTTATTTCTACATTTAGAATTTTTCGTAAAGATAAAAATAAAAGTATAAATTTATGTACGTTTCTTATCTATTTTGCCATTAATATTGTTAATATCGAAACAACAATTAATGATAAAAAAAATTTACAATTTAACGAGA
>NC_051407.1:31797568-31798168 GCF_015228065.2 Penaeus monodon
TTAATCTTATTATAAAGCAAAACGAAAAGTAAGCACATAACATATATAACAAATACTATATGATACAATGCTTAGACAAACAATAAACTTAACATAGGTAAACATATGATTTTAACAAATCATAATTAGGGATGGGATTACACACAATTTTTCATTTTTTCAGAGGGTCTGAACTTATAGCAACATTCTTTTTCTTTAACCTCTTCTGCTACATAAGCAAGGGATTTTATGGATTGGATGCTTAATTTATTTCTAATATCAGTTTTAATTAGATTTAACCTCGAAAAAATCCTCTCTGCATCAGTATTTGTAACCGGAAGAGATAAATCTGTAAAATAAAATCTGTTAAATTTCTAAATAAAATTTCTCCATCCTCTTTCATATTACCAAGATTGGAATAAAATGAATTGGATTTTGTTCTGATCTCATTTCCTCAGGAATTGGTATGCTGCCCAATGCCCTTCACTCATTATCGAGGACTTGAATGTCCCTTCATAAATCCTTGGCAATCTTTCAACAAGTGGTTGTAGTGATGGCATAATCTCCCTGGATCTTTTGTCTAAAATGATTTCAGGGTTAAAAAATGAGATCATGTATGTA
>NC_051407.1:31800366-31802832 GCF_015228065.2 Penaeus monodon
GTACAATAATGGATCATTCAAATCGAATCTCTTTTTAACCTCCTCACACATTTTTATCATAAAATTCTGCACCTTTTTTTAACATACTCTACCATAGTAACATTTTTATAATATTTCTCCATTTGTAAAAATCTGTGAACAGCTGCACCTAAATATACCTGGTTTGTGGGAGAGTGGTTAGTACAATTACTTGGGTCAAAAGTTAAACTTTTTCAATTAAATATCCTTTGCAAAAATACTGTAAAGTTGTCTTATATAGTTTTTTGAATTTGAAAATGCACAGAGTAAATTGTGGGACTTTTTCTCTGGAACAAAAGATTCAAATGGTAAATGTTGGTAGAATAAAATTAAGAAAATGTAAACATAAAAATATTGCAGGGTCATTCATATCTCTAATAATGAGAGTTAGTGATGTGAGCTTTTCTTCCTCTACAATGCTTTTAAAGTACTCCTGCAATGCCTCCCATTGCTCCAACACCCTCTCAACCGCCTGATGTAATGAGAGCCAGCGGGTCTGTGAAGCGTGGAGAATTTTATGTGGTTTTAATTCAAATAATGTCTGGAACTGTTTAAATTCATACTTGCGTTTTGCACTGTGTGCAAAGTACGTGTATATGTGCCTAATCAAATCCTCACACTGCCTTGGGAGGGTCTTTGCAGCTTCAGAGGCACATAGATGTATAGAATGGCATATACACCTAAAGACCGAAAGTCCAGGCAAATTGGCTCTCAATCTGCTGGACAAAGAGTTATGCTCTCCCATGATGTTGGATGCCCCATCTGCAGCAAATCCTATAAAATTGTAAAGGGGAATTTCACGGGAATTAAGGGTGTTCATCAACATATGGTAGAGTGCCTCTCCACTTGAGCCAACATTTTTATCTTTATCTCCATAAATGTCGATCAAGTCCAACATTCTTGTTTTCAATTTACCTTCTTCCAAATCAAAAAACTTTACCAGTACAGTTAAGCATTTTGTTGTGCTGACATCAGTCGACTCATCAATGATTATTGAAAATTTGTATTTTCTTAGTTTTAAAACTAAATCATCAGCGATGCACGTACCCAGATTTAGTTCTTTTCAAGTGCAATCCTTGGGCTATGACGGAGTCAGGGAACATTGCCTTACACAGATCTGTCAGATGGTCAGCTATCAGGAAAGGAAGGTTATGTTCGGCATGGAAGCAAATCATCATTATCGTAGCCAATTTAATTTGATCCCCAACATTAACATTGTCGGCCTGGGCGTCATTTTCGTCGGATGTATTCGTTTCATGGCTTCGGGATTTCTGAAAGAAATGGAAATGTGTGAGAATTCTACTTTTAATTAGGCATTATATACACAATTTTCTATATGTACGAATTTTGAACGTTAAACTTGTTTAATTGAAAAAGTATACATAGATTTGTTATCAACATATACCAATATATTTATATATACTGTGTTATCTTACCATATGTCGCCTGATTGTAGTGAGTTCTGCATTTAGGTTTTTTTGGCATTTGCTACAGTAGGCTTTTGTAGGATTGCCGTCAATCCTGTTCAACCAAGGTTTATGATCGTGGTTCAGCAGCCACTCATCCCTAAGTTTACGCTTTGACATCGCAACCTAGAGAAACAGAACAACAATATACATTAGTTTTAGGTGAAAATCACATTCTCCTTAACTGAAGTAAATTTTCTGTCATACTTAGGGGGACACTGAGACAATTTCAAAAATATCACATGACACATATAAACACACAAAACTGTATTTTATGTCATTAACACTCACCAGGTTTGAGTCGAAGTCGAAAGTAAAATTTGCCGAAGTAAGCAGGTAGCCTTTTGGGAGAATTGGAGGTTCACAAGCAGAGTACAGCATAAGAAGTGGTGGATGCTTTGTGTGGTTTTGAGAGACCTGTCATCTTTTACCACAGCTTCGTTCTTTCTTAATGTAATTTAACATATCACCGTAGTATCGGAAATAATCATTGCAAAATAAGCTTTAGATATTTTTACAAAACTTAATGTATGAAATTTAAAGGAAAATTTGGTTTTCAATTAGAAAAAATATATCAAACGAAGACACGTAGTCATGTTCCACGTCACTTATTTTATGTAAAATATTTTTAAAGCCAGACTGCATATTTAAACATGGATGCATGTTTTCGAATGCCAAGTGAGTGTGTATATTCTTAATCAATGATCTACAGTCAAGAAGTTCAGTTTTTCCCTACGTGGATGTATCAGGAAAATTAATTTCTCTTAAAAGATTTATTATTTTGAATTACTTTTTTGTATATAACATTACTTGGTTGTATAGAGATGAAACAGTTATTTAAAGATTAAAAAGACCTTTAATTTCATTTTTTTTGCAGAGTTTTGTGTGTGGCGTGGATGTGGAAATTTTTTTCCACACGCAGTTGCCAAATGTCACCATACAACCACATTTGGAACAAAATATCCACTGATTGGCAACTCTG
>NC_051407.1:31803501-31803736 GCF_015228065.2 Penaeus monodon
TTATATATACGACTATGTAGCATATATATGTGTGAACTCACCACACATAAGGCTTCAAGAGAAAACTGTTGAATGGAGATGTATTCATGTAAAACCCGGCCTCAAAATGTCATATCTTGCTGGCAAGTCTTCCTACACAAATCCGGCTCGTTGACAATTTTCCACCATGCTTAGGATCTGTAAAACAAATTCCTTTGTATATTTCAAAAGGCCTCCTTATTAATGTGAGAGGCAC
>NC_051407.1:31803814-31804182 GCF_015228065.2 Penaeus monodon
ACTCAGAAAGGACAATACAGACTGTTTACCTATTATAAAACACAAGAAGCGACCCACAATCCTTGCACAGACAGACACAAGGTCGTATCATAAGGAATGAGACGTACATAAATATCCATAGAGAGCACTTTAAGTATGAATTCAATTACCAAACATAACTTCGATATGTAGCATCCCCATACCAACGGTGCCATTATCGTACATAACAGATGTATGGTGTGTGGCTCTTGCTTTCTTCTAACAACAGCATTTCTACAATCATAATGGGCTTCAGAACCGAATTGATATTAGAATATGACCAAGCTACCACCTATTTTTTATTCTAGGTTCTACATCACTCGAAACAGAATACATCTAGTGTTTTGTGT
>NC_051407.1:31804437-31804701 GCF_015228065.2 Penaeus monodon
TGTAAATTAAAGTTTCGTCTTCCATTCCTGTGAAGGATAGCGGAGAATACTCCAACAAAATGCACAATTGCCCGATTTTGATTTATCAAGTGAACACCATAATCAGAGATTCGGATCGGGCAACAACAAATCTCGGCTTTGGTTGCATTTCTATGATGTTATGATGTCAACGTATCTTACGGCCACTAGAGTCATCTACTGAGCTGAATGGGTACACTACATTAAGCAAAGTTAAACATCTTTTACTTATAGGATCTTTCACGA
>NC_051407.1:31804850-31804994 GCF_015228065.2 Penaeus monodon
TTGTATTTAGATACGCGTCATGAAGAGCGAACTACATTCCCGAATTATACAAAAGACAGTAAGAGTATATGATTTCCTTTTTTCCGGCTCTAGCAACAGAATTAAGTAATTCCCAGTGTATTCCTTTATATACTATATTTCGTG
>NC_051407.1:31805255-31805385 GCF_015228065.2 Penaeus monodon
CAGAAATATAGTTTTAAAAGAATCACGGGGAATTACTAATTCTGTTGCTAGACCCGGGAAAAAAAAAAAAAAATCAATACTCTTCGTCTTTTGTAAAATTCGGGAATGTAGTTCGCTCTTCTACGCGTTC
>NC_051407.1:31805541-31806002 GCF_015228065.2 Penaeus monodon
TCGTAAAAGATCCATAGTAAAAGATGTTTAATTTTGTTTATGTGTTACCCATTCGCCATAGATGATCTATGGCCGTAAATACGTTACATCATAACATCATAGAAATGCAACCAAACCCAGATTTGTTGTTGCCCGATCCGAATCTCTGATTTGTTTTTCCTTAAAAATCAAAATCGGGCATTGTGCATTTTGTTGGAGTATTTTCCCTATCCTTCACAGAAGGAAGACAACTTTAATTTTCACCCAAAACCAATTTTAAAACAAACCCTTTGAAAAGTAAAAACAAACTACCATAAAACAGTAGTCACATTATTGAAACAAAAAATCTATTGGATCACCTTTACTTATTACTAAGACTCTCAGAACTGCAGAATGAGTTTAAAATCTAGGAAACAGCCCTATCTTTTATATATTTCAGGAGTTTAAAACTGTGAATTAATATACTTCGTGGGTTTTAAAGG
>NC_051407.1:31806025-31806372 GCF_015228065.2 Penaeus monodon
CACAAAACCTAATGTATTCTGTTTTTGATGATTAAACCTAGAAAAAAAAATAGGTGGGACTTGGTCCCTATTCTAAAATCCCCTTCGGTTTTTTGAAACCCTTTATTGTAAATCTGTTGTTAAAAAGCAAAACCCACCCAACTCAGTTATGTACATAAAGGCCCGTTGGGATGGGGATGCTAATATCGAAATTATGTTTGGTAATTGAATTTATACTTAAAATGCTCTCATGGTTTTATTCGTCTCATTTCCCTTATGATACGACCTTTGTCTGTCTGTGCAAAGGTTTGGGGCGCTTCTTGTGTTTTATAATAGGTAAACAGTCTGTATTGTCCTTTCTGAGTAGA
>NC_051407.1:31806444-31806679 GCF_015228065.2 Penaeus monodon
GTGCCTCTCACATTAATAAGGAGGCCTTTTGAAATATACAAAGGAATTTGTTTTACAGATCCTAAGCATGGTGGAAAATTGTCAACGAGCCGGATTTGTGTAGGAAGACTTGCCAGCAAGATATGACATTTTGAGGCCGGGTTTTACATGAATACATCTCCATTCAACAGTTTTCTCTTGAAGCCTTATGTGTGGTGAGTTCACACATATATATGCTACATAGTCGTATATATAA
>NC_051407.1:31807322-31809671 GCF_015228065.2 Penaeus monodon
CAGAGTTGCCAATCAGTGGATATTTTGTTCCAAATGTGTTTATGGTGCATTTGGCAACTGCGTGTGGAAAAAAATTTCCACATCCACGCTCACACACAAAACTCTGCAAAAAAATGAAATTAAAGGTCTTTTTAATCTTTAAATAACTGTTTCATCTCTATACAACCAAGTAATGTTATATACAAAAAGTAATTCAAAATAATAAATCTTTTAAGAGAAATTAATTTTCCTGATACATCCACGTAGGGAAAAACTGAACTTCTTGACTGTAGATCATTGATTAGAATATACACACTCACTTGGCATTCGAAAACATGCATCCATGTTTAATATGCAGTCTGGCTTTAAAAGTATTTTACATAAATAAGTGACGTGGAACATGACTACGTGTCTTCGTTTGATATATTTTTCTAATGAAAACCAAATTTTCCTTTAAATTTCATACATTAAGTTTTGTAAAAATATCTAAAGCTTATTTTCAATGATATTCATACTCGTGATATGTTAAATTACATGAAGAACGAAGCTGTGGTAAAAGATGACAGGTCTCTCAAACCACACAAGCATCCACCACTTCTTATGTGTACTCGTTTGGACCTCAATTTCCAAAGCTCTGCTTACTTCGCAAATTTACTTCGACTTCGACTCAACCTGTATGTTAATGGCAAAATACGTTGTGTGTTAATGTGTCATGTGATATTTTTGAAATGTCTCATGTCCCCTAGTATGACAGAAAATTTACTTCAGTTAAGAAATGTGCTTTTACTTAAAACTAAGTATTTTGTTCGTTCTAGTTTGCGATGTCAAAGCGAAACTGGGATGAGGGCGCTAACCACATCATAACCTTGGTTGAACGATGACTGGCTTCTACAAAGCTACTGTACAAATGCCAAAAACTAATGCAGAACTCACTACAATCAGACATATGGTAAGATAACCAGTATATTACTTATACTTGGTAATGTTTATAACAGTCTATGTATACTTTTCATTAAACAAGTTTAACGTTTCAAAAATTCGTACATTGTAATTGTGTATATATGCTCATTAAAAGTAGAATTCTCACAATTTCGCATTCTTTCAGAAATCCCGAAGCCATGAACGAATACATACGCGAAAATGACGCCCAGGCCGAAAATGTTATGTTGGGGATCAATTAAATGCTACGACTAATGATGATTTGCTTCCATGCCGAACATAAACCTTCCTTTCTGAATAGTGACGCATCTGACAACCTCTGTAGGCAAATGTCCCTGACTCCGTCATAGCCCAAGGATGGCACTTGAAAAGAAATAAATCTGGGTACGTTGAATCGCTGATGATTTAGTTTTAAAACTAAGTTAATACAAATTTTCAATAAGTAATGTGTACTGATTCAGCACAACAAAGTGCTTCACTGTAACTGGTAAAGTTTTTTGAATTTGCGAAGCAGGTAAATTGAAACAAGAATTTGACTTGAGCGACATGTTATGAGATAAAGTAAAATTTGGCTCAAATGAGATTGCCTCTACCATATGTTGATGAACACCCTTAATTCCGTGAAATTCCCTTCTACAATTTTATAGGATTGTTGCGATGGGCATCAACACCATGGGAGAGATAACTCTTTGTCGCAGCAGATTGAGTAGAACGAATTGCCTGAACTTTCGGTCTTTATGGTGTATATGCCATTCTATACATCTATGTCGACTCTGAAGCTGCAAAGACCCTCCCAAGGCAGTGTGAGAAATTGAATAGGCACATATACACGTACTTTGCACACAGTGCAAAACGCAAGTATGAATTTAAACAGTTCCAGACATTATTTGAATTAAAACCACATAAAATTCTCCACGCTTCACAGACCCGCTGGCTCTCATTACATCAGGCGGTTGAGAGGGTGTTGGAGCAATGGGAGGCATTGCAGGAGTACTTTAAAAGCATTGTAGAGGAAGAAAAGCTCACATCACTAACTCTCATTATTAGAGATATGAATGACCCTGCAATATTTATGTTTACATTTTCTTAATTTTATTCTACCAACATTTAACCATTTGAATCTTTTGTTCCAGAGAGAAAGTCCCACAATTTACTCTGTGCATTTTCAAATTCAAAGACTATATAAGACAACTTTACAGTATTTTTGCAAAGGATATTTAATTAAAAAGTTTACTTTTGACCCAAGTAATTGTACTAACCACTCTCCCACAAACCAGGTATATTTAGGTGCAGCTGTTCACAGATTTTTACAAATGGAGAAATATTATAAAAATGTTACTATGGTAATGTTAAAAAAAGGTGCAGAGATTTTATGATAAAAATGTGTGAGGAGTTAAAAGAGATTCGACTTTGAATGATCCATTATTGTAC
>NC_051407.1:31811865-31812734 GCF_015228065.2 Penaeus monodon
TACATACATGATCTCATTTTTTAACCCTGAAATCATTTTAGACAAAAGATCCAGGGAGATTATGCCATCACTACAACCACTTGTTGAAAGATTGCCAAGGATTTATGAAGGGACATTCAAGTCCTCGATAATGAGTGGAGGGCATTGGACAGCATACCAATTCCTGAGGAAATAAGATCAGAACAAAATCCAATTCAATTTTATTCCAATCTTGGTAATATGAAAGAGGAAGGAGAAATTTTATTTAGAAATTTAACAGATTTTATTTTACAGATTTTATCTCTTCCGGTTACAAATACTGATGCAGAGAGGATTTTTTCGAAGTTAAATCTAATTAAAACTGATATTAGAAATAAATTAAGCATCCAATCCATAAAATCCCTTGCTTATGTAGCAGAAGAGGTTAAAGAAAAAGAATGTTGCTATAAGTTCAGACCCTCTGAAAAAATGAAAAATTGTGTGTAATCCCATCATAATTATGATTTGTTAAAATCATATGTTTACCTATGTTAAGTTTATTGTTTGTCTAAGCATTGTATCATATAGTATTTGTTATATATGTTATGTGCTTACTTTTCGTTTTGCTTTATAATAAGTTAATTGTTTGTGTTTAATATGTTAATAAATTTGTTTGTGTTTTGTTTCGTTTTTTCTCGTTAAATTGTAAATTTTTTTTATCATTAATTGTTGTTTCGATATTAACAATATTAATGGCAAAATAGATAAGAAACGTACATAAATTTATACTTTTATTTTTATCTTTACGAAAAATTCTAAATGTAGAAATAAAAAACGGTTTCAGCTCAGTAGATCTGTGTATGGCAACATTCTTCGAATCCACTGTTTTGTAGAAAACGCGGCAACACTGG
>NC_051407.1:31813238-31813341 GCF_015228065.2 Penaeus monodon
TGTTCATAGTTGTGTGAAGTTAGTTTGAATATTTTGATTCCTTTACTTAAAAAAAATCCTAGTCAAATCTTTCTCATATATCAAATATTTAAAAATAACATCG
>NC_051407.1:31813502-31813639 GCF_015228065.2 Penaeus monodon
TTAAAAAAAAATGATTACAATTATTACAAATGAAAACTATGAATAATTGCTATTTTTTCTGTGAAATAGTACTTGGTAAATGCTATAATCAAGTACCTGTATTAATCCTTTACATGTAACACTCAATGATATAATTT
>NC_051407.1:31813738-31813927 GCF_015228065.2 Penaeus monodon
ACGGTTAAAAATAAAATATAAGGTGTTAAAATCTCGTCAGTAAAAACACTTAGAAATATTTCCAGCAGGGTCTGAAAAAAACTAGACAAGAGTGATTTCGTGTGTTTGTGTTCAATTTAAAATTTTTAAAGATCCCCATGGTGATAGCATCGGTGTAAAAGATTGTTGACTATGGATTTTCTAACCTTT
>NC_051407.1:31814317-31814838 GCF_015228065.2 Penaeus monodon
GAAGACATTCTTAAACGACTCATATAACCTCATTGATATGATATATAACTAGTGACTGAACAGAAAATAAGGTAAGACATTCAAGTATATCTTTATATAAACCATATCTAATCTAGCAAGACAAAGACCTACATGTTTAATAAATAAGGCTTAACACCTCGAAGACATTTTTGTAATAACTCATAATTGTCGAAGTGGACTTAATTCTCGAAGATTTGAAGTTTGTCATATTTGCCCCTTAGCTAAAGAAAGTGCCTTTTCCGGGGGGAAATTTGGCTGCACAACCATCAAATAGATCAAGTGTTGTCTTAATGGGGTAGTTGAATTAAATGGTTGAAATCTGCTGTAGATACAACTGAATTTGTGTTAGAAAGGAAATACGCTAATAATCGCTTTAATAACACAACACTACGCTAAGATATGTTTGTGGTTCAGTAGCTCAAAACAAATTTTTTAAAGTAATCCGTTTTCTAGACCTGTATGTGAAGGTTTTTGGATAGGAAAGCTAAAAGATGCTGTTC
>NC_051407.1:31814944-31815208 GCF_015228065.2 Penaeus monodon
GTGGGGATTACCCCAAATTTGCGAAATGATTTTCAAGACATTTTAATCTGCCCAAAGTAAGAAAACTCATTGGCAATCTCGGGGGCCAAAATTATAAATTAATCAAGTGCTTTTCTGTCGGGGAAATATCCAGGTCTTGCTGTTTATTAGAAGTTAATTGTAATGAGGTTTAGACCCGAAAATGCAGAATAGCTTGTGAATTCAAGAAAAAAAAAAAAGTTAACATATTTGGAGGGTAAATTGAAGTTACAATTATAAAACGGA
>NC_051407.1:31815264-31815342 GCF_015228065.2 Penaeus monodon
AAATCGATGACAATTAGTTGTTTATATGTAACATTAAAGGCACTCCAGTTCCTTAATTTTATAGAAAGAAATTTTAAC
>NC_051407.1:31815923-31816252 GCF_015228065.2 Penaeus monodon
TTTAAAAATAAAAACTGACGATGCTATTGGGGGATAAATATTAAAGAAAAGGATGACGAAAAATGTTTTGATCGTGACGAACACCGTTTCCAGGTGGCAAGGTTTCCAAATCTGTAATAAAACTATTTACATTTGTTAAACTTTGGAGAGAGAAACATCCTGAGTATGAACAAATTCCATAACATCTTAGTGTTTAATGTTACGATTCAGTTAATGGAAGATAAACCATGCAAGTCACTTTTTACATTATGGGGAAATGTATTAGTTTAAGTAATGACACATTTCGAAAAGAATTTTAAAGATAAGGGAAGGGGGGGGGATTTTCCCCC
>NC_051407.1:31816288-31816426 GCF_015228065.2 Penaeus monodon
CCCCCCCCCTCCTTTTTTAAAAAAAAATTTTTTCCCACCTTTTGGTTTTTTTTTCCCTTTTTTCCCCCTTTTTTCCCCCCCCCTTCCCTTTCCCCTTTTTTTCCCCCCCCCCTCTTTTTTTCCCCCTTTTGGGAATGA
>NC_051407.1:31817251-31817693 GCF_015228065.2 Penaeus monodon
CGTGTCCATTAGTACGCACTATCCCACGAAACCTTAAACCTACTCATCACCCTCCCCCACCCCCGTCCCCGCCTCCATCCGAACGCTCATTAAGGGAAAGCGCTTAGTCCGGCCCTTGAATCAGCGCGCCCTCTCTCCCGCAGCCGAAGGAGCGTGGGGGCATGCTGGACACGTGCCCCACATCGCCGCGTCGCCACCGCCCAATTTCTGGTCGCCCGCAGCCTAATGACGCGACAGGAAGCGACCCGGAAGAGCTACAGGCCTGAGATAGACGAGGACACGCCTATCCAACACACCACGCCCACCCAGCTGTCGGGTTCGGGGTGGGCGGGTGGGCGCCGGTGCTGGCACTCCGGCCGAACGCGATTTTGACGAACAAGTAAATCATTTGTGATTCTGGATGTAAACGACTGTTTACAGGGTGGTGATAATCTCGAGGTAA
>NC_051407.1:31818116-31818241 GCF_015228065.2 Penaeus monodon
CCTCGCCACCCTCCTTAAACGGGGAACTATGCAGTAGAAGACCTATTACTTTGGCTTAAGTTTACCTGCAGTTGAGAGGCTTAAACTTGTTTCATATGGCGGCGAACATGGGGCAGGATGGACAA
>NC_051407.1:31818970-31819190 GCF_015228065.2 Penaeus monodon
GCCGCGACAGCGAAGGGAATTTCCATAATTAAAGTGTCAACTGCGTGGGTCGCGTAGCCTACGGGAGGCATAGGTTGTGTTTCAGGGACGGTTGTTGTACAAAGGATTAATGAATGCAGAGTAACAGACCGGCTTTTACAAGGCGAAGTCATCGCGTTTGCTGTATCAGTGGATACACGTTGTAGTGCTAACATTATGACAACATAAATTGTATTGTAAT
>NC_051407.1:31819512-31819734 GCF_015228065.2 Penaeus monodon
CAGGCAGACAATGCAATTATACAAAATGTGGTTCTGATCTTATTTTGAGAGAATATTGGTATATAAGACACGATAATGTGAAGATAATGCACCAACTTAATGCCAAATAATACATACAGGATACACACAAAATGCATATACTTATAGAAACCATTACGAAATGAAAAACAAGAAAAACGTAATATGGTAAACTTGCCAGAAGTAGGTATTATAATAACAGTC
>NC_051407.1:31819920-31820100 GCF_015228065.2 Penaeus monodon
AATGAACGTAAATTATTTAAATTATTATTTTCTTTTATAGGTACAGGTAGTTTTACATCTGGTATCTTTAGGAAACAGAGACGATATGTTAGCTGAATTTTGAAAGCCAGACCATTTGCTTCACATCCTAATTGACTGGAGTTTTTATGCCATTAATTTTGTAATTATTCGTATATGGGG
>NC_051407.1:31820273-31820368 GCF_015228065.2 Penaeus monodon
GTAGAGAAGATTAATCATTACCATTTGCGAAACAGCATTTCATTTTGATACCATTGATTTTGTAACTATTCGTATATGAGGTACAGGTGAGGAAG
>NC_051407.1:31820428-31820744 GCF_015228065.2 Penaeus monodon
AGCACACACATTTACAATTCTTGCCCGGACTCATCCATGATAAAGGTTGAATCACCGGAAGGCCGTTGAATACCTGTAAAACCCGAGCGTGACACCTTCTCCGGAGACCCCCATCTATCACAGGCGCAGACGGGGATGAAATAGATCGTCGACGAGCGACGGAGAATGATATTATCCGCCTTTATGTTTAGCTTTTGGGACCCCGGCTGAATTGTTTATTATGGGGAGGTCTGTGGCAGCGTGTCGCACTGAATAAGCGATTAGAGGGAGGCTGGCAGTCTCATTCCTGATTTAGGGGTCGACGTACTTTTGATGT
>NC_051407.1:31821224-31821417 GCF_015228065.2 Penaeus monodon
CCACATATCAGTGCAAAGGAAGCCCACCAAAAAGGCATCAAATACCACTTGTTGATGCGCTACCAAAGACTAAAAGAGGAAGAAAAAAACGGAAACAAGAAAGAGAAGAGGGCAAAACAGAATTTCAATTTCTAAACTCTTGTTTTTTTTTCTTTCTTTGCCTTAGCTTTCCATTTTCCCCTCGTCCTCTACA
>NC_051407.1:31821546-31821720 GCF_015228065.2 Penaeus monodon
ACCCTACAAAGAGGCTCAGTGACCCTCTCCCCTCCATCCCCTTCTTTCACCCCCCTTTTCCTCACCCCTCCCTCTCTCTTCCGACCTCTCGCCCTCCTTTTCACCTCATCCCCATTGGTGCCGCAGGGAGGACACCTTAGCAAAGCAAACATCCCCAACACCCCCCCCCCTTAG
>NC_051407.1:31821757-31822000 GCF_015228065.2 Penaeus monodon
GTCCCTTTGATGCGGCACAGAGGGACGAGGAGCCACTTAGGTCTGTGTTGTTGTTGGGGCCTCGTGGAATATTCACAAAGATTCGACTCAGTACTTCCTTTTTGGCTCCCCTTTGTCTTCGGGAAATGCATTTTGTAGAGTTTGAAAAAACAAAAGACTATCGCACACTGTTATGAGCAGCGATGGTTCCTTGAATAATGAAAACGGACCATTTTCTATTCAGTGTACAGTGCTTGTGTCTTC
>NC_051407.1:31822275-31822394 GCF_015228065.2 Penaeus monodon
CAGAGGGGGATGGGGGTAATAATTATCATAAGAATGGGGCATCGATTCTCTCTCCCGACTCGCATTTCCGGTTCCGCCTGTTATTGGCTCTTCCTGTCTCCTCCTGTTCCCTTGATTAT
>NC_051407.1:31822915-31823290 GCF_015228065.2 Penaeus monodon
CTTCCCCTCCCCCTATCTAAAACCCAGTCTGGTATCAGTTTCCCAGCATTCCATACGCCACGACCAGAAAGATCGAAAGCCCGAAAAGTTCTTAACCATTGGAGGTTGTTTTTATCATTCTCATTTCCTTCATCATTTGGGAATGGTGATTACAGGGACGAAGTACGAAAAGTAAGGGAAAATACTGTCATGTTGATTATTCACTTTATTTCTTAACGTGTGTAGGGAAATCGAATGTTAATACCAATAAATCTATATTTGAGACCGTTAAATTGTTGAGACGGGATTGAAAAATATATACAAAAGATTTTTGGATTATATACATGTTCACTGGATAATATACCGTATTCCTTCAGTGCTTTTTGAAAAACCGCA
>NC_051407.1:31823494-31823934 GCF_015228065.2 Penaeus monodon
AGACTAATGAACCAGACACTTGGAGCATGCGTTTCCATGGCCATGCGTTGTTTTTTCTATGTATTTATAGTTTGATTATCTTTTACTGTATAAAGAATTACAATAAACGTTTTGCATTATTTTACGCTCATTATGACACAGATGGCGAATAACAACATAACACATTTGTCATCATATCCAATACCGTTTAATAAATCAAATGATTAAACTGTTATTAGTATCAGTTTAAGTTAAAGCGAAATATATTACTGCATAACCTCTGGCGTCCGTGGTTTACATTGGCTAGGAGCGGTTTTGACATTGATAAATCAGAAAAAGATGAAACGGTACCAGATTTTGACTTCCATATGTAAAAGCAACATTATTTTGAGATAGGCATCGTGTATGAAAATGTTTTGAAATGTTTCGTTTACATAAACATTGTGAAATATAAATTCGAA
>NC_051407.1:31824195-31824283 GCF_015228065.2 Penaeus monodon
TCTTAATTGCGCTGCGCTTGCTCTTTAGTCTTTCGTGACTTCAGCACATATAGGATAATGTTGCCGTATCTCAAACCTTATATCAGCT
>NC_051407.1:31824710-31825085 GCF_015228065.2 Penaeus monodon
AAGCAGTACACCTCTATGGCGCGAGGAGTGCATTTTTTCAGGCAATAAATGCATGGTATCTATGGTATTCCGTGAATAGAATGCCCTTGTTTGTAGCGCAGCCTTTCATTGGCTCGTGATTTTCGTAAATATTTCCAGTGACAGCTGATATCAGCCATCAAAATTATGCTAAAATGTTTGGAAACATTGCAATGTCTTGCCGAATACCCAAATTATTGCTTGGAATATGTGCGTTTTGCTGAAAAAAAAACGCAATTGGAAAGTTTGTACAGAGTTCTCTTTAAAATAGTAAATGTAAAACACATTATCTGGAGACGGTAGAATATGAATCACTTATTATTTTATGTGTAAATGTAAATCGTAAGGTTGTCTCGC
>NC_051407.1:31825645-31826023 GCF_015228065.2 Penaeus monodon
ATTACTTCTGAAATTCCTTATGGACTTTATGGATAACAAATTGTGTAAATGTAATTGTTGAAAATGTGTACGAGGTTCGAAATGCACCTTCAGGTCACATGGAGTGATCAGACTAAAATGATGAGAAGATTTGCAGAGAGCGTTATGTCAGAAATGTCTGAAAGGGTCCCCAGAGATAACATTAAAGAGGACAGTTTATTAAACATATCCAAGGTCGATATTCATGTGTTAAAAAAAAAAAACACTTAAAAAATATCAGCTCTCATGTATCCAATACTTTCAATATCCTGACAAATCCTATCACCAATATCGTCACTCATTTCACCTTTTACTATATATACATTTGGGATGATAAGACAAGTTGGAATTAACCCGTGA
>NC_051407.1:31826160-31826327 GCF_015228065.2 Penaeus monodon
TCCTCTACTTCGAGATATATACAGGAACGTCCTCAACAACCAAGTAAGTGTCCATGAAGATTCCGAGACAAGTAGAATGGAGAATGTTGTGACAATTTAAACTCCTCGAAACCCTAATTTTAGGTTAAGTAAGATGTATGATGTCTTACGAAATATTGAATAAATGC
>NC_051407.1:31826554-31826624 GCF_015228065.2 Penaeus monodon
TTGAACTGTTAGCATACAGCAAAGTGAGTAATGGAAACCTTCCAGTGCCGACCTGAGATATAGATGTGTA
>NC_051407.1:31826748-31827112 GCF_015228065.2 Penaeus monodon
GGGGGGGGGTGTATGTGTATATGTTTGCACACACAGATACACGACTATAAACTTCCAGGCCGGATAATCATGCGTAGAAGCACTGTGAATATTTCTTTCACATCAAATTAAAATCAGTTTTTACCTTTCGTAACTTCTATTGTTGACTTTTATATTCTAAAGATATATTACTACACATCTTACCCCCTCATAGTAAAAACACTTTACTGTTTCACTCATTACACTGAAGGTGACAAGACTGCTTTTCCGCAGGTGTCAAATCTTTAAAATATTCTTGTTTTCTTTTTGAGACTCCTGTTGCAGATAAAGTCCATCTTTATTTTTAACTTTTGTAATGTGGATAGTTATATTTCCACAACTGGTT
>NC_051407.1:31828947-31829027 GCF_015228065.2 Penaeus monodon
TTACAAAGGCCTCATCAGAATGATGCATCTTAGTTTTAAGAAAAATCAGTTGAAGAAAGCGATTATGATATAAAAAAAGA
>NC_051407.1:31829409-31829543 GCF_015228065.2 Penaeus monodon
CAGTACCATTATCTATTAATCTATCCAATACTTTTGTTGTCTATTTACTTGTGACTTCGTTTCCCTTTGGAAAGTTTAATAATGAATGAAGCGCGAGGGGAATGGGATGGAGGGAGAGAATAATGCTCGTTAAA
>NC_051407.1:31830744-31830942 GCF_015228065.2 Penaeus monodon
TAGAAAGTTTATGGTGATAATAATCTGTCGATGCTGGCTTTTAGGGTGAAAAATAATGTAAAAAGACCCACGACAAAGGCCTTTCATCTCCTGCAGGAGACATGAAGCGCAGGGAAGGATATCCATGTGTGCCGTAGAGCTTTGTTTTCGAGGCAGCGAGTTCTTGTTGCTGTTTGTAGAAGCTCGTCATCTTGAATC
>NC_051407.1:31831412-31831674 GCF_015228065.2 Penaeus monodon
CCATGAAAACCACTCTGATTAATGGGTGGAAACATTTTGTGCAAAAAAGTGTTAAGCCGAGATCAAAGCATTCAGTGTCCCGGGGATTGAATAAGCCTTCTTTATTACACTTGCTTTTAATATTCACGCAGTACCGTGTGTCGACATCGATAGTAAAATTGTGATACTAAACTAATCTCCTTTAAGAAAAAGGTGAAACAAAGTTCGTGAGAAAAGGGTAATTTTTATACCTCTTCAGAGAGATAGATGATATGCATACACA
>NC_051407.1:31831941-31832201 GCF_015228065.2 Penaeus monodon
TTACATAATATCCAAGCAAGGCGTCAGGATTCACGTCTCCCGCAGGAGATGAGCGCCCAGCATCCCGTCAGGAGTGAGGATTCGGTCCATTGATTGCTAACGAGGCTGAGTAGCGTCCTCTCATCTCATTTTTGGAGACTGCAAAGTCCTATGGCTTGGGAGTGTGGACGCAGGATGCGAGGCTGTGAGTAGGACTCGAACCAGGTAGGATAAAGTGTTTCATCCCTGTTTGGAACCGACCTTCATTCTGCGAAAAAAGG
>NC_051407.1:31832439-31832816 GCF_015228065.2 Penaeus monodon
TATAGCGACCGAGAGAAAGTTAATCGTTAACATGTTATCTAAAAGTTTAAATGCCGTTCGATGCAAATTTAAAGTTGAGGCGAAAAAGGATCATCAAACAAAAGTTTCCAGACAATGTTTATTATGGCTAGTAAAAAGAAACTTCCTTTTTATCCACTAGTTTTACGGCCACTTCTTGAACGTTGTATTTTCAACAGAAAAAAAACGTAACAGTATGTCGTTACTTTACATTTTACTAAATATTTTCTCTTCCGTAACACATTAAGCTTTTTCTCTCTTTTAGTGTTCATTCTTTCTACTGTTTTGGGTGCGTGTCAGTATATACGCATTGTGTTCTGAAAGGCAAAAAGACCAACATAAAAGCATAAAACATGCTC
>NC_051407.1:31833039-31833382 GCF_015228065.2 Penaeus monodon
TTCTTTAACACGCACACGTAAATCCGTCTACGAAATGGATACATTTATGGATACTTTGCCAGACAAGTTCAGAAAACGCCTGAGTACTTTGAAATCTCATTCGTTTTTTTAGTGTGTGTATGGTATGGGGAGGGCGGGGAGGAGGAGACCTGAGGGGAAACAAGAAACGAACAAAAGACTGCCTTTCTTGTTGTCCTTTTCCTCAAAGTAATAATAACTTCTAGCGCCTGTGACATTCCCTTTCAAACTTTACGTCCATTAACCCATCAGTAAAAAACAAATCAGGTTAATGGGGTAATTTACCCCTAGTTTGAGAACACCTGCATTGTACACTGGAAAAAGG
>NC_051407.1:31833611-31834115 GCF_015228065.2 Penaeus monodon
TCGTAAGATATGACATTCTATTGCCATACCATTCCAGTGATATGATACATGAGAGAGATATATGTGTCTTTGTGAAATGTGATACATATTCATCAGTTTGCATATGCGCTCTATGGGTGAACGCATGTGACAAGTGTGTATTTGCAAGTAGGCATGTAGTGTAACACGTGAAGCGATTTACATGTGTGTTTGTGTGATTGTTCCACGCGTGTGCAAGCGTGTACCCGTCTGTCGCGCTGTATGTATATGAGCTTTTAATGGCGACCGTAATGATAATCTGTATTACTACTATCCAGGGATCACTAACACGAGGCAGCGCTTTTCCGAAACGACACATCATTAAAAATTACGACACCATTTTTTTCACAGTTAACACTCCCAGCTCTCGAAACAAAGAACAATGATTTGGAAGGTTCAGTGACATTTCGACAAAAATCGTCAAAGATGGGAAATGGTAAAAAGTTAAAGGAGGGTCTGATTAAGAAATGTGCAGAAAAGGTCAGT
>NC_051407.1:31835509-31835584 GCF_015228065.2 Penaeus monodon
CCTATCCCTATCTCTACTCTATACTCTCTCTATACTATATCCACTCTATCTCTTATCTATATATCTTCTTGTTGT
>NC_051407.1:31835739-31836538 GCF_015228065.2 Penaeus monodon
GTCCACTGTCTCCCCCTCACCTCAGTCCCTGTACCCGAAGTCCTCCGAGTGCCAGACTGGAGAGGAGCCGGAGGGAGGGGGGGGGAGGTACATGCATAGCGAGGTCCGAGAAGCCGCAGATTAGAGAGGGCGCGGAGATGGGACACAGGGATGGGACGCCGAATCGATGGTGTCCAGTTGAAAAGGATGTCCCTTAGCCGGAAGCATGGGACGGGGTGGAGGCGAAAAGGGAGGGGTTGGGGGTGAGAAGGGGAAGTGGAGGGCAAGAAGGGGAAAGGCGAAAGAGCAGTTGGGATAATGGTGAGGGGAAGGGGAAGGGGGAAGGGAAGGAGGAAGGGGTAATGGTGAGGGGAAGGAGGAATGGGTAATGGTGAGGGGAAGGGGGAACTGGTAGCGGTGAGGTGAAGGAGGAAGGGGTAATGGGGAGGGAGGAGGGGGAGTTATGAATGAGAAGTTGAGGGATCAAAGAAGGGGAAAGAGAAGGAAGGGGTAGGCGATGAGAAGGGGAGATGGAGAGCAAAAAGGAAGAAAGAGGGAGGGGTTGAAGGTAACGATGAGGGGAGGGGAGGGGTTATGGCGAGAGGAGAAGGGAGGAGCTGGATTGAGAAGGGGAGCAGGGAGTAAGAATGAAGAGGTAGCAGGGAGGGGATGAGGAAGTAAGAAGGGGAGATGGAGGAGGGGGGAGAAGAGGGGAGAACGAGAAGGGGAAGCAGAATTGGAGAGGAGGGGAAAGAAAAGGAAAGCAAGAGTCGGGAGGATCAGCGAAAGAGAGACAGGACATACAAAGAGTCGGAGGACG
>NC_051407.1:31836602-31836985 GCF_015228065.2 Penaeus monodon
AGGGAAAAGTAGATAGGCCACGTGTGAGGGAGGGGAAAGAGGAGGGAGGGAAAAGGGGAGACGACTCACTCCTGCAATGAGCACACTCCAGGTCAGCTGTTTTCAATGGAGATCACGAATACCAATCGCACTCCCCCCTTTAAATACAAATAGTAGATAAAAAAATCACAAATGTGCCACAATTTATTTTTCAGAAGGGCTTTTAGTGTGATCTATTGTCATGCCGACACTTTTGACGTTAGGAAACAGCATAATTAATGTCATTGTCCGCCGAAATTAATGCAAACTACGCCGTCGCTGGTCGTGGGAATTAATTTGCAGTGAACACGAGCGAACTCCAGCAGGAACACGTCAATTCTTTCCCTTGTCTGCGCTCGTCCTCA
>NC_051407.1:31837071-31837228 GCF_015228065.2 Penaeus monodon
GCGTGACATGTCATGACAGGGAGATGAAGAACAAGCATCTTGTAAGTGGTGATAAGGATAACACCATTGGTGGTTATGATTAGATATTAGATTAGATATTGATGGCTTAGATATTGATATGACAATAGTGACAATGACGTGGATGATGATGATCATC
>NC_051407.1:31837618-31837796 GCF_015228065.2 Penaeus monodon
AATGGTATACATTCTTTTTTTTGCCATATCACAGGCCTGTCATCATCACTGATATATTGCGTAATTACCCCTCGGCGAGGCAGAGACAGTCAAGTGTCAGGCAGATTAGGTGTTGATAAATGTCACTTAGATAACAGTGTCAGGCTGCATATGAAACAAAGAAATCTTAACTGAAGTT
>NC_051407.1:31838448-31838706 GCF_015228065.2 Penaeus monodon
ATGCAGTAAAATGATACAAGCTGAATAAATAAAGTTGTCTAAAAGCGTGGATAGTTGTTTTGCTGAATAATGCTAGCACAAAACCATTACATAAATGGCAATTAGTCATACCATCGTTGCCAGGACTGGCCTGTTGGGACTGCGATGGACAGTTCTTTTATCATAGTACTCATGTTTCGTCACATTCTTTCAGCTGTTAAAACGCGAATGTGGAACTGCATTTATGCAGACCTGCTGAAACCCATATTTTCTAGGCTG
>NC_051407.1:31839048-31839552 GCF_015228065.2 Penaeus monodon
ATCAAACAGACATACAGGCAAAGACATACAGACATACAGAAAAGAAACGAGAGATAAAGAATAAAGAGAGAGAGAAAGAGATAAATCAGTAGATACATAGCTATTTTATGAGATGAATCGGGAAATAAATAGACAGACAGACAGAAGAAAAGTAGAGAAATAAATAGAAAAAATAGAGAAATAAACAGAGAGAAGAAAACAAACATATAGACAAATAACAAATAGCAACACACAGACATAAAAAAAACTGACAGTAACGTATGAGGAGGATTCGAAATCACCAACTAATTCGAAGGGAAGGAAGAGCGAGTTTACAGAAAATGACGAAGCTGAATAACAAGCCATTTGGCCGAAAGGGAAGAGGGTTGAAATAACCCTTTGGCCGGATTTAATATGGAGGCGGAACATGGAGTGGACGAAGAAATGAGAGGGAAAGGGAGAGAAAATGGCCTGGAAAGAGACGCATTGACACATATAGAGAAATGTTTAGATGAATGGATGGAT
>NC_051407.1:31839764-31839835 GCF_015228065.2 Penaeus monodon
TGACTGCGCCCGGCCTGCCTTGACCTCGACGTCTTGCCCAATCTCTCCTTCCTGTTCCCCGTTACCTTCTG
>NC_051407.1:31839888-31840141 GCF_015228065.2 Penaeus monodon
CGCGAATCGCTGTCTGCCCGATGCGTCTGGATCCCGTCGGCGAGCTCAGACAAGGCCTGATGTTCGTTGCATTTTGTTGCCTGCCGATAAGGAGGGCGGCTTTAAGTGGAAAAAGGAAATTTTGGAAAACCAATTTCTGTTGGGTCCTGTTGCCGAGTCCCCCTTTTTTTGGGGGTCCCCGGGTTAAAACTCGCCCCCCCAGGCACCCCCCCGGGGGAGGGCACGCCTCGCGGCCCCTCTTGGCCCCGAAAGC
>NC_051407.1:31842266-31843044 GCF_015228065.2 Penaeus monodon
GTGGAAAAAGAGAGATGTGAAGAATGAATATATACAAGTATATTCAGATCGATGCCATTGCATATAACGGTAAGCTTCACGAATTTCGGCCCAAGTAAGCGACCCGTACGAACTGAACAGACGACGAAAACGAATAACATATCTTCGACAATCCTCGCCCGCTTTTTTTTTTCTATTCCAAACTTGTCTCTTTCTCCCTCGTCCCTGAACAGCGAGACAGATTCTGCTACTTGAAACTTTGGAAACTGTTCAGCTGGGCAACGAGGCAAGACAACACGTCCCTTGCTTGAAGATTCGCCTCGAACGAAAATATCTCCAGATAAATCAGGCCGTTGATGTGAAATGTTATCTGAAATTCTTTCTAGATGTATATGTTCTTATGTACGTAAGTGATTAGGAAATATATTATTAGCCATATTAGATCAGTTAATTAAGACAAGAACTAATACAAAAAATGCCATATTCTTACCGATCATTGCTATGAAATTAAATAAAAAATGACCATATCACAATCAAATTATAAATAAATGGCTTAGCAACAGATGATCGACTCATAATGGTAGGATTTAGCAACTGATAGACAGGAAAGAATTTCATTAAGTATTAAGACAGCATCAGGGGATCAGAGTACACGGTGCGTCCCCATTATGAAATCAAAGGACGCTCAAAATTCATCACAGCGCGGAGGGATTCCGAAAGAAAGCAAGTGTAGTGATGTTTTCTGAATAATGATTAGCAAGTCAGGCTCAGCGCGAGGAAGATGAAGTGTGGAAGGAGT
>NC_051407.1:31845157-31845323 GCF_015228065.2 Penaeus monodon
CCGAATATATCAGATCTAATTGTTGATTTGTGTTATCGGGCCCCGTGTTAAAGCTCCAATTCCTGCGCTGGGCCAATAATCAAATGAATAGAGCCAAGCGGCATACATGGCCGAGAGTGATAGGATGTGCGATGAAGAGTCCAGGCAGTGGGAAGGGAAGCAGAGG
>NC_051407.1:31845495-31845885 GCF_015228065.2 Penaeus monodon
ACGACAACAAGTGAAGAAATTCTTTGTGTTTCCTTCTTTCACAGATGCATATCTAGATCCTTAGTCGCTCAGAGCAGGGTAGAGATAGGACTGTCTCGAGAGATCGCTTGCTCTCCGAGAGAGATCTTTCGAGTACGACGTTCGATCTAGATCATGCGAGTAACTCAGAATCCGCAACAGTGCCGTGCCAGATTCGCCCCGAGGCAGCGGAGTGCCTGGCGGGGCAGTGCATCGGCCTCTGTGTGTATCGGGCCCCGTGGGTAAAGCTCCTTCCTGCGCTGGGCCGAATGACCCTCCAAAGTGAATAGAGCCAAGCGGCATACATGGCCGAGAGTGATAGGATGTGCGATTGAAGAGTTCCAGCATGGTGGGAATCAGAGGTAAAAGGGT
>NC_051407.1:31846005-31846091 GCF_015228065.2 Penaeus monodon
GAGAGAGAATGAAAGAGAGAGGGAAATAAAACGACAACAAGTGAAGAAATTCTTTGTGTTTCCTTCTTTCACAGATTCATTATCTT
>NC_051407.1:31846226-31846487 GCF_015228065.2 Penaeus monodon
GCCTCCCGATGTATTCTTTCTCTTCCGCCGTTGTCCCTCCTTCCATTCGTCACATGTTCCCTTCTTCAGATGTTTATTCCTCCTATTATTGTCTCTCTCCTTCGCCGTCACTTTCGCTTCCCTTGTCTTCGCTCGCACTGCATCTTTCTCCGCCCTCGTTGGTTTTGTTTATATTCCTCTTATCTCACGTCCCTCTTTCGCCTCACTCCTTCTCTCGTCTGTTTTCTTAGTCTTTTCTATCTCCCTTCCCCTCTATCTGTC
>NC_051407.1:31847071-31847283 GCF_015228065.2 Penaeus monodon
AGAGCCCGTGCCATCTGACACAGAAGTCACGTAAAAGGGTTTGTGCATATTTCTCCTCCGGACGACATAGATCACGAGAGAAGGTGAGGAAAGGAGACACATCTTTCAGGAATCCTTTAACTGCTGGGGGAGAGATGCTTGCCGAATCCTAGAAGACAGGCAGGATCTCCCTCTTATCTCCCCACCTGCCCACTCCTTCACTCTATACACAC
>NC_051407.1:31847458-31847643 GCF_015228065.2 Penaeus monodon
CCCTGTGACGCAACAGCCCGAGCGCAAAGCAGGGAGGTCGTAGCTCGTGGAAGGAGTGTTTCTCGGTCCTTTATCGCTCGCCGTTCCCGGGCCTCGCGCGGAAGGCAAGGCGGGGATTCTTGCATTAAGGAGCAGCGTCCGAGAGGCAGGGGGAGGGTTTCAATAAGCGCAGGGACTCTACGGGC
>NC_051407.1:31847957-31848299 GCF_015228065.2 Penaeus monodon
GAAAAAGGAAAAAGGAAAGAACAAAATATGAAGGAAAAGAAGAGCATATAGAAGGGAGGGGAATAGAGGGAGAGGAAATGAAGGAGTTGGAAGAACAAAGGAAGATCATAAAAAGGAAGTCAAGGAAAGGAGGAAGAGAGAGAAAGAGAGACAAAACAATGTTAATAAATAAATAACATGCAACGATATTTGAAGTAAAATAACAAAGAAACGAGGGAAGATTAGTTTGAAAAAAAATGGACAAAATAGATAAAAAAGGGAGAATGAATCATAAAACCCAGATCCTAAATGGAAAAGAATGGCCAAGAATTGCATTTTCGTCGGCCAAAAATTTAATAAGCC
>NC_051407.1:31848466-31849454 GCF_015228065.2 Penaeus monodon
CGTATATAACAGGAACCTATCTTATAATACTGTCCAGAAAATAAGCATGACAATTACATTGGTGTAGCATAATCAGAATAACTAATGTGTATTGCTGGAATAGTGAGCAGAAATGTACCATAATCAATTCAGAATTACTTGCAGCTAAATTTGAGTAAAGATATGAAAAATGGAATAAATACAGTAAAAAGCGATGATATATCGTCATGCAACAGGAAAAAAACCATAGAGCAGACGGACATCGAACGACAATGCTAAACATAAAAATTTGAACTAGTCAGTGTTAATATTTTTTCAGTCATTTATCGTTTTGACTTTCTTCTGGGTCAGATGTAAAGACAAAATAATTTTTCATTCATTCCCCCCCCCCCAATGAATAAGAAGCGCGGAGAATCAGAGAGCAAAATTACCAAGAACTGGCCAGAGAAAGGCAGTGTACAGTAATCAAATAGTTTGTGTCAGGCAAATGCGACACTTGTTGAAGGTCATATTAGAACAGATAACGCTCTGTAATGAGACGCATTAGCAGTATCATTCGAGAATATGACTTTCGATTGTTTTTTGAAAAAATATCTGACGAAAAGCATCGTCGCCAGGATCGGATATCGCTGCGTTCTTGTAATCGTTCAATAATAATAAGGGACCGGCCGTTCGCGTAAACATTGCGTTTTTTTGGCACCGTGCATTACACTAATTGAAAGAAAGTATGTTTACATCACCTTGATTAAAATGAATTATGTTAATCATATCACCGGCAAAGGCTCGGAAACTGTTAGGCAACCGTTTTTCCGTCTAAGCGATAGTTTGCGTAATGCATCGCTTGCCCTTGTTCGCCTACTGTATAAACTGCGACTTACCTTTGGTTTTCTGTCAGCGCGGATTATTGAAACTGACACGGCGCTGACAGCTTGTGAGCGTGGATTATGCGATGATGCTTCAAGTATTAGCAGAGCAACAGGATATTTTAACGTAAACTGACACATGTAAT
>NC_051407.1:31850102-31850249 GCF_015228065.2 Penaeus monodon
CCTTGATTTTAAAAAAAATCACTGTTTGCCTTTTTGAATACGATAGCGACAAGAAAAAAGAAAAGAAAAGCATTATATTTTCGACGGTGTTATTTTTACCAAAGAAACTGAAACCTCAACATCGGAAATTTTCTTTCAGAGAGAGAT
>NC_051407.1:31850276-31850406 GCF_015228065.2 Penaeus monodon
CGAAAGATGATTTTGAAAATCTGCTCGACAAGACTGAATTCCTTGAGGGAGACGCATTTTTCATCTGCTATGTCCTTCTCTCGTTTGAACGCAAACTCTCACGCCTCTCGACATCAACGCCTCACGCCTC
>NC_051407.1:31851146-31851417 GCF_015228065.2 Penaeus monodon
TCCTGATTATTTAAGAAGCTTCTCCCATACACATCGCTGGTTTCTCTCCCCCAAACTTCCCCCGCACATGCATCAATCATGAGACGGCGTCAGCGCACTCGCTCCGCTCACTCGCAGCCCATCGCCCTCTCTTGACTGAGCGCAGAGACACAGTGGAGGCGGAGAACGCTGACGCTGAATCAGTCGTCTTGCCTCAGGTGTTGTCGCCGCCGCACGCTGTTCAATAAGTGAGCGCGTCGGGGAGGGCGTGGACGGGGGTGGAGAGCGTATG
>NC_051407.1:31851836-31852340 GCF_015228065.2 Penaeus monodon
ATTTTTACATGAATTATGATGGTTAATCCACACTATATATAGTACATTGGACATTCCACAGTGTAGAAACATCTCTCTCTGTCACCAGCGAGATAAGAAGAGACAACTCAGATGCTTACATGATCTTTCTGGTGTCCAGGACTATTTCCAAACAACTTACTGATACTTTGAATAGACACTTTAAGTGGTTGGGGGAAAACTAACTTGCTGAAGCGCTCTTGCCAGAAGTGCTGGTGTTTTTTCACTACCCTTAGTCAAGAAGTATCAGCCATGAATTCATTTGATGCTCGTTTATTTGACGTGGTGTAGTTATAGAGTTTCCCTTGTAATGCATTCGGTCGCTGTCTCGTGTTACATTGCTACCGTAACCGACTGCCTCACCCTCGAAGATACTTAAATACTTGTTATTTTGTTTACTGTGAACAACTTCGCAGTTTTATACTGTAGCAGTGGTGAAAGGTCAAATTTCATGACAATTACTGTGAAATACAGACTTGGTTTCTG
>NC_051407.1:31853187-31853797 GCF_015228065.2 Penaeus monodon
GTTCCTCTTGTAGATATCATCCTTCTTTTTTGAAATTACCACCAGAGACAGAGGTTTCAGCAAGTGTTTTTGCGTCTGTAAAAAACACACGGAATAGAAAAGTACAAGATGGAAAACACACGTCAGAACAGGACACGTTATCGCAAAGAAACGTCAGAGCGAGAGACTTATATGTAGGTCAGTTTTATTTGCTTATTTAAAGGATTTCTTTAATATTTTTCAGCACTGTGAAATGAAGCAACTCAGCAAGTGTGTCGACAGAAGGGAGTTTTTTCAAGGTATTGCTATTATAGTTGATTATTGCTATTATGCTTGTGTTTTATTTTTCCCGATGTTTAAATATAGAACTCTGCGTCTTCGCTTCCTTTTTTCATTACGATTTAAAACGCTTGGTGCAATCTCAAAGTTGCATGGAATTTGAACTTAGTTGGCCTAATTGCTGAATTACAGCGACATTACGGTAAATTATATAAAAAAAATCTGCTTCCTATTATAAAACAATACCAAAAGATATATCCTTCTCAGGCCATGATCATTTCACTAAATAACGTAAAAGGTAAAATTCCCCACACGGAAAGAATGACTGAGACGCGGAGGAGGATTCCGTAGG
>NC_051407.1:31854416-31854652 GCF_015228065.2 Penaeus monodon
TTTTCTTTTCTTCTCTTTTCCAGCACATGGAGGCCTTCCACATGACCTCGGCTAAGCACCGACTTTTAATTCGTTACAAGGACTAAAATGCGAGCCGCGTCATTCTCAACTTTCAACACCTTTTTCGTCTATTCATTTCGCTGAACATTTTAGTACTTTACTCTGTGCGCATAAGAGGCCGTTCCATGTTTTATTATTATTGTTACTGTCATTTCTTTTCTCGTTCTTCTCTTCTA
>NC_051407.1:31854729-31854840 GCF_015228065.2 Penaeus monodon
AATACGAAATCCTTTCGAAACCTCCAATGCAGGAAGCTATAACCTCTTCGCTAACCTCTTCGCCCCGCCTTTGTATCCTTCTGCTCACTCGGTCCTTTTAACTTTCTCTCT
>NC_051407.1:31855006-31855269 GCF_015228065.2 Penaeus monodon
TTGTTAAAGCCATCATCCAGCACAGCTTCCATCCCTCTCCTTTTACACGCCGTTTTTGCCCATCAATTCCCCGCGGTTCCTCCTCATTCGAACTCAATGGAGCGGAAAGGGAGAATTTGAGCAGCGGCTGCAGGCGCTCCGTCGCTCTTATCTCCGCGTCGCCCCGGTCCGCGCACTTTGTGGAGGCTTCTCGCTCGCCCCTCGCGGATTTTTATCTTTCTAACTGCTCCCGAGATTTATCTGTGGGTGCTGAGCCTTCTTGC
>NC_051407.1:31855482-31857199 GCF_015228065.2 Penaeus monodon
CTTTTTTTCCCTCTCCTTTATATCCCGCCTGCAATAATTTGACCCCGAGGAATCATAACAAAAAGTATTTTGTTATAATTCAGCCTCCCATTCATCCCCCTTTATTAGGCCGATTCACAACAACAGATATAACAGACAGTCCTCTTGACACTACACGCTGCTATTTATCACTATAAAAAGCATCGACTCGCGGGGAAAAATGGGGAAAAATGGGTCCCAACGCAGGAAAATTTATCGAACGAAAGCATTGTAGTCATTAATGATCCATTTCATCCCTGTGTTCAGGACATCAAAGCGCTCTATAGATTAAATATAGAGGACATGAAAACCGTGATCTTTATCCAATATGGCTTAACGTAGTAGGGGGGGAAATGTGAAGGTTATGAATTATAAAATAAAATTTGGCGCATACTATAAATAATTGTTCTTTCATTCCTGTTGCAGCTTTAATCAAAATGTTATAATAAGGACACTACAATAATAATCGATAGATAAAGCTGTAAAACAAAGATTTCCTGTTCTTTTCTGCAGCCTTTATATTAGCATATAACCTGTACTGTTAATGGGGAGACTATAAAAAAAGGATCATTGCTATAATATTTACTCCAGGAGTCAGGGAATCCATATGCAGGAATTCTAACCCATCAAACTCAGTCTGCGACCATTTAAGTTTTTTTTTATCCTTTCATCACTTTTGAAAAATGTGCGAATACTTCAAATCGCTACTACATTTGTAATGATTGATCAACAGACATGAAATGAGTATGGTACAAGGACCTTGCTCAGACCTTCAAACCATAGAGAGAAATCGTAGTGAATATCACTTACTTGCAGAATATGATTTTTTTAAATGTTCAGCTCTGTCATGACCCCAAAACAGGAAAAATAAAAGACAAAATTCTACCTTTACTGATAAAAACTCCCTATAGAAACAACTAGGTAGGTCTAGGCATGTTGCATGAGAATTTTCATTAAAACGTTTTTTAAAAAGTGTTGGAAACATATTTTGAGATATGGGCAGCTATAGTTTTCGTTGACTTTAAACTAAGATTATGATCCATAAGTAGGCAAGATCGCGGCATTTATTTATCTTTTAGTCTTGATTATTCACAATATGCAGGATATATATTTTTTATACTCAGTCCCATTTGTAGATATCTGGGCAAATGCCATTGGGCTCGTGGTCCCCTACGTACCTTATGAAGCAGGGTATTACTCTAGGCTTCAAGAAATGCCTAAGCTACTTTTTGTTGCCAGGTTTGTTAACTGAATGCCCCCAGGAATAGTCTTCATCATTCTTTGTTTTTTTCTCATAGTTTGTGGGGGCTTTGCTTCTGTGTGCTCTTTAGTTCTCTTATACCTTCCTGTTTTTATACTAATACGATTCGTTGTTTCCACTGGGGGGTGTATATACCCTTGGCTAAGAAAGGCTAAGGCTATATACACACATTTTAGCTAGTAGCCTCTTATTACAAGTAATTGGCATTTATCGTGACAAATAATTTGTTGTCCCAGCTGATAATTATCAGTATTAAATTAGCGAACAGAGGGTGTATACCAAGTACAAAAATAAAACGAACGAAATATTACAGATATTGACTGTCGACGGCTATCATTAGCTATAGGATTTTTTTTTTCACAATCTATCGTTCTCCCAAAATTTTGGTCAGCCGCTCCCCTTAAGACATCAGAGTGGTAATGCATCCAGCATTAAATC
>NC_051407.1:31858488-31858621 GCF_015228065.2 Penaeus monodon
CGCTCAACTCCCCGTGACTCCTTCCTTGTAAATAAACACTCTCTTCCTCCCTTTCTCCTTCCCCAAATCGCCGTCCTGGGAGATGGGACTCAAAGCATAGACAGATTGGAAGCCGAGAGGAGCATCTTGCCTC
>NC_051407.1:31859298-31859364 GCF_015228065.2 Penaeus monodon
TCTTGAAATATAATTGTTTATACTCGCTCTCCCTCAACTGTAAAGCGCATGTGAGGCGGTATACCC
>NC_051407.1:31860897-31861002 GCF_015228065.2 Penaeus monodon
CTAAACTATTTAAAACATCATGCGAGCACAAAAAATATCAAAAAAGCACAAAATATCTATTATGATTATAAATACAAGTATTAATAGTTATATACAATCAATTAC
>NC_051407.1:31861080-31861193 GCF_015228065.2 Penaeus monodon
GACTTAAAAGAGGTAAAACAGAGAGAGGTAAACTTTTTACGGTCATAACGGCTTGTTAGGCAGTCAGACTGTGTGTAGTTGTATGGCTGTTAGAGCATCGTTAAGCTCGCCGG
>NC_051407.1:31862063-31862213 GCF_015228065.2 Penaeus monodon
TTCATTGATGATTTCCATTAGTGCTAGTAATTGTTATGATAATATTGTCATTTTTAAATACCTATCATTTGCGATATGCAATAGAGTTAATGAAGTTTCTATGTGTTTTAGAGAAAACGTTTTCAGGGTTTTAAGTAGTAGTATGTCATG
>NC_051407.1:31862507-31862606 GCF_015228065.2 Penaeus monodon
GTGAGAGCTGCTTACAAAGATCATCTTAAAAGACGTATGGCCTTGTTAATTTTGTCTCCCAGTTTGAGATGGATAATGAGCTCATTAAATATGATTCTA
>NC_051407.1:31862710-31863154 GCF_015228065.2 Penaeus monodon
TCGGTCATTTTTTTTTCAGCTATTAGCATTAACTTTGGAATCACATTCATGGTGGGTGTACATGACATTAGAGGAAATATTGTTTTAATTATATGACAAACATTTTCAAATTGTAAATAAAAAATCTTAAGATACTTAGCCTTTTTGGTTTTAGGCAAAACTCTAGATCAAGAGCCAACATATCATCATCTTACTGAGTGAGAGGTCTGCCTGAATGGTTAGATGTTACTTTGTTTTTGTCAATTCAGTTTTATGATGTATATCGATCCCCAGATTAAGTAGTTTCTTGTTATGCTTGTTTTGGACTCTTGGGCTTCGATTCTTGTTAACAACCAGATTAATAATTTCAGACAGACATTTAAGATTAAACTAATTAACTTTAGAGAAGAGCTCTGCAAATTAATCAGTGGAAATGGTTCTGAGTTTGGAAAGTCACTTCGGTTC
>NC_051407.1:31866072-31866255 GCF_015228065.2 Penaeus monodon
TCACAGGCTTGATAGTTTCCCGTCCTCTTGTAGATATGTATAATGGAGGCATTTCTGAAGAACTGGGGATCGTCTCCTGTTCCCATTTAAGAAGGAAAAGCTGATGGAGCTTCTCAGTCAGCGTTCTGCCACCTTCTTTGCAGACCTCAGCTGGCATGGAGTATTATATTGTTGTTTATATTA
>NC_051407.1:31867313-31867435 GCF_015228065.2 Penaeus monodon
ATAAGTTTCAATCGCCTGTTGTTTCCAGAGCTTATGCACAACAGCGTATCAAACAAAACTTTCAGGAATTCTGAAAACACCTTTCTTACTAACCGTTTGTGTTGTTTGTAACTTCTTGGAAG
>NC_051407.1:31867489-31867689 GCF_015228065.2 Penaeus monodon
CCTTGTCCCGAACTTCCGCCGTCACCAAAACAACTGTTGAAATATATGTCACATAAGTTTGAGCTCAAAATTAAATGGGAAATTATTTTGAAAAACGTGGTGTTTCGTTTTATTGCAGCCTGGCTATTTTGCGCCTGCCGGATTGGGGGAGGAGCATTTTCATCAATATCTTTTTCAATAACCTTACTTCATTAGAAAGT
>NC_051407.1:31868176-31868391 GCF_015228065.2 Penaeus monodon
ATGGATTCGTGCCCACAGTTATTAAATGACGTTTAGTGTGTTTTTGATAATGCTTGTGTTGTCTGGCAAAGTAAAGGTTTGCTCTGTATCGACCTCGATTATTGGAATTTATGGGTAATCACCGAAGCGAGAAGGATATATATGAATGCTAGTATTTCGATCATAGTAAAAATACGAATATTCTATGTAGTGAAATGAAGCAAAACCCCGTGGAG
>NC_051407.1:31868600-31869053 GCF_015228065.2 Penaeus monodon
TTACAGGTATGTATACCCTTTCAGGAATCCATTGAAAACAGATTCATTCAGTTGTGAATAATGAATAAAACATACATGAGGCATCAGGAAATAGCAGGTCATACACGGTCAGCGTATTCCATTTACTTTCCTTAAAAAATACCCAAGATTCGACCTGAATAAAAGCAAATTCATAGAAATTCAAGCATAGTATTATAAAAGAAAATATCAAATAAAATTAATGATAAAATACTACAAAATAACTGCATGAATCACGTTAATTAAAAAGGTGAAATCCTTACAATATTCCGCGCAATGTACTTGCCAATTTGCCCACAAAGGTAGGCAATACAGCAACAATCCTGGGCTCATATGCAATCATCACAGCCAAATTTACTACAACAGCAGCATTTTAGAAAAGCTGGAAACATTTTAACAATTATTATCGTTATTAATATCAATAAAATGAATCAC
>NC_051407.1:31869388-31869923 GCF_015228065.2 Penaeus monodon
CCAATAATCATCACAAGAAAAAGTAGACCGTAGATATATATCGGTCACATAAAAACACAGAGAACAAACGCATACCTTATACTGTATTTAATATTCCAAGGTCCTGAGTACCACGTTCAGAGTCAGGTCTGACTGCATCGCGATCAAACTTCCGATTTCTACGCCCACTGTACACGTCAGTAAACTTAATTGTCGATAATTCAAATGTTCAGTTGCCAAAAAAAAAATGTCTTTCCTTAAACTGAAATTAGAATAAATGGAAATATATACGTCATATAATTCAATACAATAAGTGAGGTTTTCTAACGACCACAACCGGAAATATAAAAAACTTAAACCAAAGGAGATGATGCTGACAACTCACAAAACACAGCAATCAAATATTAAACATAGATATACAGTTCCTAAAAAAGAAAAGAAAAAAATCACACATTAGTACTGAATATCGCAAAATGTTTTATATCTGCCCTGAAGTTGAATATACAGTATTAATCATTCATATTTAGAGCTATTAAATTTCACCTTTTTATTATTC
>NC_051407.1:31870630-31870850 GCF_015228065.2 Penaeus monodon
TTTCGACCCAAGTTATAACTTATATCTTATTTCAGACTACATAGTAGAGTGCATTCACACTGAAATATAAAACACAAAAATAGTATACAACAATATAATAGTTTTTTTTATCAATTTATCATTAGTTTTTATTTAAATATAGACGAATTTTGCAGCATACACGGTGCTTCACGCCCTTTCGAGCAGCAACCTCATGACGCTGAGGAGTCACTATTCACAC
>NC_051407.1:31871274-31871416 GCF_015228065.2 Penaeus monodon
GAAATTAAAAGGTAAAATATTAGAGGAAAATGAGAAGCGAGAGAACACGCAGATGAAGACGCAGCATCCGACCACCAGTTTATTAGCGTCCATAAGGATACGCCGCTCAAGCCGATCACCATTTCCTTGATATGAAACCAAT
>NC_051407.1:31871627-31872147 GCF_015228065.2 Penaeus monodon
AGCGCGCACAAATGATTTTCTTGTTGCCATTCGATTTTTTTACAAGACTAACAGCCATCGAAAACTATCTATTATTTTGCTCGTTACCAGGTGCGTATTTGCATAAAAAATGTAAACAGTATATCTCGTGTACTGGCAGTAAGGCATCTGTAACATGATATATTTCTCTTAACTTTAAACGCCAACCTTCTTTATTCATTTCATAATATATATTAATGTTTACTAGAAGCTAATACACTTGCTCTCTCCGTCCGTGCCCTTCTAGCCTTGGACAAAGCCCCGCCGCCGGTACTATCAATGTATATTAGGGTAATTGTAAGCTATGTTGATGTATTTGGTCATTTAAATGTTATATCTCTCCATAGGCAGTGTAAGAGCATTCGTGAATAAAAGTAAAATTATGAGCTTGTTGAATTTTTAATCTCAATGAGATTTATTCCAGTTCATTTAAGCGATACGTGGTGCGTAAGCCTCTTGTACGATCCACCAAAAACGGGGTACAGCTATAAGTGCAGACAGT
>NC_051407.1:31872525-31872750 GCF_015228065.2 Penaeus monodon
AGGGCAAATTTAGAATATTTTCCGATACGCTGTACTATTGTGTGATAAGAAATTCTGATATATATCTTATATAATTTTGTGTTTTTATGAACTGTATATCTATGTAAAAATCTTTTATATTTGATCCCTGTATTTTGTGAGGTGTCAGCATCATCTCCTTTGGGTTAAAGTTTTTGTATACCTTATAATATATTACTTATTTGCAAAGATTGATGTCAGTACATA
>NC_051407.1:31872783-31872917 GCF_015228065.2 Penaeus monodon
AAGAACTGATATTTTTGTAATGCACATTTCAAAGATTGATAAGTAATTCTAATGGACGTAGAAATCAACATTTTCATCAGGATTTAGTTAAACCTGACCCTAAAATTAGCACGCATGGTGCGTGGTGTCTTGAT
>NC_051407.1:31875464-31876212 GCF_015228065.2 Penaeus monodon
GCATCATTCATATAATATTAATATACAATCCCTCTCACTCTTTCTCTACCTTTTCCCCATTAAACGTCGCCAAGCCGCACTCCCACATCAAGTCTTATCGATCATACTCGGGATATTCATGTGATTATCCATATGATTTTGCAAATTAGTTATGCGCTTTCTTTCTCGTGCTTGTTACCAGAAGCATCGAGTCGTTAATGAGTTTTAATTATTTTTGATTACTTATTCAATATGAGTGATCTTCGCAGGCCGCACTCTTTGCAATGTACTTCATATCTCGTTGCTTATTCCTTTCTGTCTCTTGTTCTCTTCTTTGTGTTTGTTTTTTCTTTTTCGTTCTCTTTTTCCATTCATTTTCTTTCTCTTATTTTTTTCTCTTTTTGTCTCTTTCTTGTATTATTTCTTCTCTGTTGTTATTATCTGTCGTCCATCTGGCTACTCCCTTCTATTTACTCATATTCAGTAATTCTCTCTCCTCTCCCTCAATCACTTCCTTTCGACTCCCACATCATAAGCGCAAGTACCTGACACATTCTTATAATCTAACTTACTAACACCTTATATTATCCATCTTTTCCTGGATATCTGTTCTTCTCTTTCATCATGTATACTTCCTTACCACCATCTCTCACTCCCCGCTCTCCCCAGCAAAGAAAATAAAGCATATCTCTGTCATGAATACTTTCTTTCTAAATCACAATCAATAAGATTCCAAACGTTAGTAGGTGCAGGTATATACATACAACTG
>NC_051407.1:31876380-31876479 GCF_015228065.2 Penaeus monodon
GTGTGTGTGGATAACCACCTGCCTCCTAGCGTGTCTGTAGGAGTATATCACCTGCAACATTATTGCTATATTTGACGGTATCCCCCATATGGTCTATCG
>NC_051407.1:31876685-31877215 GCF_015228065.2 Penaeus monodon
TCCTGGGTTCTGGGAGGCAATTCTCCTGGTCGAGGCAACTTCCTCCTGTTGCGTGCTCATCGGCGTCTCATGGCAGGCGAAGATTCTATGATCTGGCAGAATATGAATCGGCGTTCTGCATGGCGAGCTCATTTGGAATTTTTGCTAATGACATAAAAATGTGGTAAATAAATATTTCGTACTGTTATATCTTTTCTCTGGCTTGCTTACTGTTCCTGATTTCAACTTTAATGTTTGAGTGCACTGGAATTAAAACTAGTCAACCTAAATTTTTTTTAATTGCGTATCTGAAAGCAATTAATTGATAGGCAAAAAATATGCTCAATTTAAAATTTATTTGCAAATTAATAAAATGGATTTCGAAGGATAAGTTCAACATGTTACAATTTTTATATTTTAGTATCTGGGAACTTGCTTCTTTATCATGTTTCACAATTTCAATTTCTGTTTTCAGTACTTCTGTAATTTTAAACTAGCAATATTTCTTTTATGGCGGTTCTCTGAACTTGCCAATAGGAAAATGCCATAAC
>NC_051407.1:31877841-31878243 GCF_015228065.2 Penaeus monodon
ATTATAGAGATTGAATTCTTTCTATAATTAGGAACTGGAAAGTGCCTTAAATCATTACATATAAACACCTACATTGTCATGTTGTAGAACGTACAGAACTTATCTTAAGAACTGAGGATAATTTAAACAGTACTATCGTTTTTATAATTGTAACTTCAATTTACCCTCCAAATATGTTAACTTTATTTTTTTTCTTGAATTCACAAGCTATTCTGCTATTTTTCGAGGGTCTTCAACCTCATTACAATTAACTTCTAATAAACAGCTAAGACCTGGATATTCCGCGACAGAAAAGCACTTGATTAATTTATAATTTTGGCCCCAGAGATTGCCAATGCAGTTATCTTACTTGGGCAGATTAAAATGTCTCTGAAAATCATTTCGCATTGGGATAATCCCCAC
>NC_051407.1:31878352-31878828 GCF_015228065.2 Penaeus monodon
GAACAGCATCTTTTAGCTTTCCTATCCAAAAACCTTCACATACAGGTCTAGAAAACTGATTACTTTAAAAAATTTGTTTTGAGCTACTGAACCACAAACTTCTAACACAAATTCAGTTGTATCTACAGCAGATTTCAACCATTTAATTCAACTACCCCATTAAGACAACACTTGATCTATTTGATGGTTGTGCAGCCAAATTCCCACCGGAAATGGCACTTTCTTTAGCTAAGGGGCAAGTATGACAAACTCTCAAATCTTCGAGAAATTAAGTCCACTTCGACAATTATGAGTTATTACAAACTGTCTTCGAGGTGTTAAGCATTATTTATTAAACATGTAATGTCTTTGTCTTGCTAAGATTAGCATATGGTTTATATAAAGATATACTTGAATGTCTTACCTTATTTTCTGTTCAGTCACTAGTTATATATCATATCAATGCAGGTTATATGAGTCGTTTTAAGAATGTCTTC
>NC_051407.1:31879221-31879340 GCF_015228065.2 Penaeus monodon
AAAGGTTTAGAATATCCATAGTCAACAATCTTTTACACCGATGCTATCACCATGTGATCATTAAAATTTAATTGAACACAAACACACGCAATCACTCTTGTCTAGTTTTTTTTCAGACC
>NC_051407.1:31879507-31879581 GCF_015228065.2 Penaeus monodon
AAATTATATCATTGAGTGTTACATGTAAAGGATTAATACAGGTACTTGATTATAGCATTTACCAAGTACTATTT
>NC_051407.1:31879812-31879914 GCF_015228065.2 Penaeus monodon
TTGTTATTTTAACTATTAGATATATGAGAAAGATTTGACTAGGATTTTTTTTTTAAGTAAAGGAATCAAAATATTCAAACTAACTTCACACAACTATGAACA
>NC_051407.1:31880289-31881158 GCF_015228065.2 Penaeus monodon
CCAGTGTTGCCGCGTTTTCTACAAAACAGTGGATTCGAAGAATGTTGCCATACACAGATCTACTGAGCTGAAACCGTTTTTTATTTCTACATTTAGAATTTTTCGTAAAGATAAAAATAAAAGTATAAATTTATGTACGTTTCTTATCTATTTTGCCATTAATATTGTTAATATCGAAACAACAATTAATGATAAAAAAAATTTACAATTTAACGAGAAAAAACGAAACAAAACACAAACAAATTTATTAACATATTAAACACAAACAATTAACTTATTATAAAGCAAAACGAAAAGTAAGCACATAACATATATGACAAATACTATATGATACAATGTTTAGACAAACAATAAACTTAACATAGGTAAACATATGATTTTAACAAATCATAATTATGATGGGATTACACACAATTTTTCATTTTTTCAGAGGGTCTGAACTTATAGCAACATTCTTTTTCTTTAACCTCTTCTGCTACATAAGCAAGGGATTTTATGGATTGGATGCTTAATTTATTTCTAATATCAGTTTTAATTAGATTTAACTTCGAAAAAATCCTCTCTGCATCAGTATTTGTAACCGGAAGAGATAAAATCTGTAAAATAAAATCTGTTAAATTTCTAAATAAAATTTCTCCTTCCTCTTTCATATTACCAAGATTGGAATAAAATTGAATTGGATTTTGTTCTGATCTTATTTCCTCAGGAATTGGTATGCTGTCCAATGTCCTCCACTCATTATCGAGGACTTGAATGTCCCTTCATAAATCCTTGGCAATCTTTCAACAAGTGGTTGTAGTGATGGCATAATCTCCCTGGATCTTTTGTCTAAAATGATTTCAGGGTTAAAAAATGAGATCATGTATGTA
>NC_051407.1:31883358-31885892 GCF_015228065.2 Penaeus monodon
GTACAATAATGGATCATTCAAATCGAATCTCTTTTTAACCTCCTCACACATTTTTATCATAAAATTTCTGCACCTTTTTTTAACATACTCTACCATAGTAACATTTTTATAATATTTCTCCATTTGTAAAAATCTGTGAACAGCTGCATCTAAATATACCTGGTTTGTGGGAGAGTGGTTAGTACAATTACTTGGGTCAAAAGTTGAAAAATTGGCTTTTTCAATTAAATATCCTTTGCAAAAATACTGTAAAGTTGTCTTATATAGTCTTTGAATTTGAAAATGCACAGAGTAAATTGTGGGACTTTCTCTCTGGAACAAAAGATTCAAATGGTTAAATGTTGGTAGAATAAAATTAAGAAAATGTAAACATAAAAATATTGCAGGGTCATTCATATCTCTAATAATGAGAGTTAGTGATGTGAGCTTTTCTTCCTCTACAATGCTTTTAAAGTACTCCTGCAATGCCTCCCATTGCTCCAACACCCTCTCAACCGCCTGATGTAATGAGAGCCAGCGGGTCTGTGAAGCGTGGAGAATTTTATGTGGTTTTAATTCAAATAATGTCTGGAACTGTTTAAATTCATACTTGCGTTTTGCACTGTGTGCAAAGTACGTGTATATGTGCCTAATCAAATCCTCACACTGCCTTGGGAGGGTCTTTGCAGCTTCAGAGGCACATAGATGTATAGAATGGCATATACACCTAAAGACCGAAAGTCCAGGCAAATTGGCTCTCAATCTGCTGGACAAAGAGTTATGCTCTCCCATGGTGTTGGATGCCCATCTGCAACAATCCTATAAAATTGTAAAGGGAATTTCACGGGAATTAGGTGTTCATCAACATATGGTAGAGTGCCTCTCCATTTGACCAACATTTTTATCTTTATCTCCATAATGTCGATCAGTCCAACATTCTTGTTTCAATTTACCTTCTTCGCAAATCAAAAACTTTACCAGTACAGTGAAGCATTTTTTTGGCTGACATCAGTCGACTCATCAATTATTATTGAAAATTTGTATTTTCTTAGTTTTAAAACTAAATCATCAGCGATGCACGTACCCAGATTTAGTTCTTTTCAAGTGCAATCCTTGGGCTATGGCGGAGTCAGGGAACATTGCCTTACACAGATCTGTCAGATGGTCAGCTATCAGGAAAGGAAGGTTATGTTCGGCATGGAAGCAAATCATCATTATCGTAGCCAATTTAATTTGATCCCCAACATTAACATTGTCGGCCGGGGCGTCATTTTTCGTCGTATGTATTCGTTTCATGGCTTCGGGATTTCTGAAAGAAATGGAAATGTGTGAGAATTCTACTTTTAATTAGGCATTATATACACAATTTACTATATGTACGAATTTTGAACGTTAAACTTGTTTAATTGAAAAGTATACATAGACTTGTTACAACATACCAATATATTTATATATACTGTGTTATCTTACCATATGTCGCCTGATTGTAGTGAGTTCTGCATTTAGTTTTTTTTGCATTTGCTACAGTAGGCTTTTGTAGGAATGCCGTCAATCCTGTTCAACCAAGGTTTATGATCGTGGTTCGCACCACTCTCCCTAAGTTTACGCTTTGACATCGCAAACTAGAAAACGAACAACAATATACATTAGTTTTAAGTAAAAATCACATTCTCTTTAACTGAAGTAAATTTCTGTCATACTTAGGGCACTGAGACAATTTCAAAAATATCACATGACACAAAATAAACACCAAAACTGTATTTTATGCCTTAACACTCACCAGGTTTGAGTCGAATCGAAAGTAAAATTTGCCGAAGTAAAACAGGTAGCCTTTTGGGAGAATTGGAGGTTCACAAACAGAGTACAGCATAAGAAGTGGTGGATGCTTTGTGTGGGTTTTGAGAGACCTGTCATCTTTTAAACCCCAGCTTCGTTCTTTCTTAATCTAATTTAATATCACATAGGAAATATCTTCAAATAAGCTTAATATTTTACAATTAATTTATTAACATTTAAAGAAATTATTTCTATAGAAACTATATCAAACGAAGACGTAGTCATGGCATATTTTATAAAATACTTATATTAAACCAACTTAACGTCATGTTTACAATCCAAGTGATGTGTTATATACTTAATAATATTACACAAGAATATTTTTTATCAATATGGATTATAGGAAAATTAATTTTAAAAATTATATTTTGAATTACCTTATTAGTATATAAACATTATTATTATAGATGAATTTATTTACAGATAAAAAGATATTAATTCATTATTATCAGAGTTTTGTGTAGTGGAATTAAAATTTTTCAAGCATGCAAGCACATTAACAAATATACTTGATATCAATTTTCAACAGAGTTCAGAGATCACCACAAAAATATATCATGAACTTTTTTTCTTAGATTTAAACAATAATCGATGTCTCTAAATCTTAATCAAATTCTATATAATTTTAAAATTTTGTGTACTAATAAATTTTAAGTATAAAATTAATATAGGACATTTAAATTATGCAATAAAACTGAAAAACAATTGGGTTAGTTTTA
>NC_051407.1:31885937-31886119 GCF_015228065.2 Penaeus monodon
ATTTTAATATATTTAGTCTTCACATTAATTAGGATAATTTGGGGTATCCCCAAAATAGTCAACTTAATATACAAATTAGGTGTGTTAGCATATGTTATATCATAACACATTAATATTAATTGTTGACCATATATTCCTATGATATGTACATATTATAGTTATTGTGTATATACTAACGCAAT
>NC_051407.1:31886173-31887279 GCF_015228065.2 Penaeus monodon
GCTTATTATATACTGATCTATATTAGCATATATATGATTGTAATATCAACATATACTCAAGATAACGTTATCAGATTATTATTAAAAAACCTCAAATGTATATCTTCTGACAATCTTTTTATAACAAATCTCAGTATGAACAATATTTCCAAATCTAGGAATACTTTATAATCAAATTATATCTTATTAATGTAAGGTCACTTGATTTTATAATATCATGATTATTTGAAAATAAGTTGCTATCTCAACATATTTATATAGATATAGGAAATACAACTGATTTACTTATTATAAAACACAATGAAGCGAAACATCTTGACGACAACAAATGTCTTATCATATATGAATATATGATTAATAATATCCATAGAGATGCATTTAATATGAATCTAATTACAAATAATTATATGTAATCCATACAAAGTGAATTATTAATATATATGTATGTTTTTACATATTTATATAAATATATAGATTTTTTTATATATATATATGTTAATAATATTATATTAATTATGACATACTATACTATTTTTTATTTAAGTTATAATATCATCAATATAAATACTATTATTATATATTGTATATAAAAAAATAAAATGAAAAAAATACGCTATATAAACCACAATATATATATATTCACATATTAACTCACTAATATATAAGATATGCTTGTTATACCTAGAATTTTATACATTATATCACTATCTTTAAGATATATTTAGCTTATATAATAAAGTATCATATGATATTTGTATCAATAACTTGACATATTTTATGTATTTATTACATTGTCTATATGATTACAATATATATTTGTTTAAATTAAAGTTCGTTATTGTAGATAACAATTGATATATAAAAATGCACAATTACGATTTCTATTTTATCAAGTATAACATAATCAAGAGATTTGAAGCACAACAAATTGCTTTGTCATTTATCTATATGATTATCGATGTTAATTACTAAAATCATAGGTCATAGATATTCACTACTAATGTATATAATTAATAAGTTAAAATATTATATAATATTATAGGATACATATTCATTATACAACATAATCATATATCACACCAACTTTACATCACATATCTATAATA
>NC_051407.1:31887399-31887490 GCF_015228065.2 Penaeus monodon
TTATTTAATAGTATAAGAATATATACCGAATATAAAACATAATATATGATTTCCTATTTAGCCTAGAACAGATTAAGTAATTCATGATTCT
>NC_051407.1:31887637-31888146 GCF_015228065.2 Penaeus monodon
CAGCAACTTAAATCACAAAAAAGACACAAAACAATCACCAAGTTTATAATATAAGTAATAGATGAGAATCTTATATTTGTGCACTTCTTAGTTCACAGAGCCATGAATAACTTATCTATCTTCTGTTTAAATTTTTATAAATGATGTTCAGTTTAATGAATATAATGAGAAGTAATCAGCTTCATTAACTTTTAAGACAACTTTTCAGCATATTTTTCCCCAGAACTTTAATTCATATTTACATGTACATATTATCTAGAAAATATATTATATTGGATAATATTTTAAGCTTTAATTCTTGTAATATTAAACGGATATTAAGTAAGTTTTCAGATCAGAAATGAAATATTAGTATATTTTTTATTATCAACAAAAAAATTGTTATTTGTCTTACTGTACTTTGTATATAATGATTACGATATTATAAATAATAGCATATAAGTATTTAGTAAGCGTTATTAGATTATTATGAAATTCTTTTTTAGATATATTATTAGGTTATTGAAGTT
>NC_051407.1:31888182-31888907 GCF_015228065.2 Penaeus monodon
AAATGGTATATTTTAAGGACTTTAACTCAATACAAAACAATAATTAAGTTGCAATTATAAATTTAGAATCATAAGCTTACTTATTGATTTATTTAATATTTTACAATCCCTCTCTGCTAAATAAAATGAATCAACATATAGTAAGAAATAGCATGAACACATTTTCAAGTATAGGAACTTACATGGGATTTAGAGTATTCTAAGTCGTGTTGAAGTGTTACTTTCTTCATAAAACATAAAAAAGATTCATTGCCATAATAGAACTTGAAAATTGTCTTTGATATTACAGTAATATATGATTAAACTATTGTTTCAAATTACATTGTATTTACTTCTCAAACAAAGATTCCATTGATTGCAAATGTTAGTATTATTTTAGAGAATTATAGAGAAAATGTGGATGTATCTGATTAATTATATATATATCGACTAAGATCATTATGTATAACTTATTACTAATAAAAACTCTTTATTAATTATAAATAAACCCAACACTACCCTGATTAATATATCTAATATTCCCACATATTTCAATCTAAATAGCCGAGGAAATAGTGTTTTCATTGACATAAACTGATATATAATATTTGGTATATCAAACTTATTAGAATCAGTTAAATTATTATATAAATATGATTACATTAAGCATAATATCATTTCTATAATTATATATATTATATATATATATAATAATCCATAGCGCTGGATTGACTATATACTATTCC
>NC_051407.1:31889141-31889494 GCF_015228065.2 Penaeus monodon
CATGATAACTCATTCTTCATAATCCAATATATATATCCATGTAAAATATAGTCTGCTGTGTACATACTTGTCGTTCCAATGACATAAATGATCTTTCAAACTAATCTTAATACATTATCATCTATACATGAATTCTATTAATGTTACTCTCTTGGTTCAAACTAAAATCATTATTCCTTCTACATTTTACTGATTGTTTCCGTATTCTTTGCCTAATCCTTATTGTAAACATCTTCTTTAATACTTATTTTCTCACCTACTTATCATATTATCAATGCGTAATTCTTCAATATATTAATACTGTTTATTAAGGCATATAATCAAAACAGACAATATAACATCACAAATAATAA
>NC_051407.1:31890857-31891248 GCF_015228065.2 Penaeus monodon
TTTCACCCTTCAGTACTCTCTTTTTTTCTATACTTATAAAATTCTTCTTTTTACGCAGTGTTTCTAGCCTTCCAATGGGCATACAATTAACAACAATTGTTTTACCTTTTGGTCGAAAGAGCTTAAGCATAATCTTTTAAATTCATTTTCTTTTTTTTTGGGGGTTATTTTTTTATACTACGTAGAGCTCCGAAAAGGCAAGCCAGACTAGAGTATATTCAGACACAATAGCATTATTCTATGGCGCTTCCGATACAGCTTTTAGGTTACAACGTAGGATTGGCAGATATGCTTTCGTAATCCGTAAACAAATCGTTGATTCGGATTTGCATTGTTAGAACGAAGTGCAAATTCCATTATTGCTCATTTCTCTTTACCTTAACTATTGCAC
>NC_051407.1:31891277-31891354 GCF_015228065.2 Penaeus monodon
CTTCACTTAGAAGCTGTGCCTGTCATTTCTTTAAGGAAGACCTTTGATAAGCATGACTTGGAGTTGTATTGAGAGAG
>NC_051407.1:31891411-31891573 GCF_015228065.2 Penaeus monodon
TTGATGAATGCAAAATGTACAAAAAAAATCAGGTCTTAAATAAACATGGATTATATATTCATGAAAACACAAATACAAACAGCAGAAGAGTTGCTTTAGAAGGGAAGCAGTCGAAGAGAAGTCTTGTTATTGTTGCCAGATGCACATCTTTCCCTTTCTCTG
>NC_051407.1:31891600-31891692 GCF_015228065.2 Penaeus monodon
TTCTTCCTCATCTTCATAAATTTTATCATTGTTCTATTATGCTTTTAGAGACTTTTTTGTTTTTGTTTTACCTCTTTTGTTTCTTGTTTTTG
>NC_051407.1:31892500-31892739 GCF_015228065.2 Penaeus monodon
TCGAGTTCCAGGCTAGTTCCAGTTCGAGTTCCAGGCCAGTTCCAGTTCGAGTTCCAGGCCAGTTCCAGTTCGAGTTCCAGGCCAGTTCCAGTTCGAGTTCCAGGCCAGTTCCAGTTCGAGTTCCAGGCCAGTTCCAGTTCGAGTTCCAGGCCAGTTCCAGTTCGAGTTCCAGGCCAGTTCCAGTTCGAGTTCCAGGCCAGTTCCAGTTCGAGTTCCAGGTCAGTTCCAGTTCGAGTTCC
>NC_051407.1:31893606-31893805 GCF_015228065.2 Penaeus monodon
ACGTAAAATTGTTTTCCCTCTGCTTTATCTTTGCTTCTTAAACTCCATTTTAATTAAATTTAATGTAGAAACAGGTATATGATATATATTATATATTTTTTACGGGTAACTGACTTGCCTTTGATGATATTTGATAATATTCATTGTTGTTGCTCTTCTGAGTTGAGAATAAACATGAGCATTATAAATAAAAGCGGTC
>NC_051407.1:31893951-31894715 GCF_015228065.2 Penaeus monodon
AAACTTTATATAAGTACAAAATAAGTATAACAAGATAATTACAAGATAAGGCAAAGTAAGGAAGCATATCGTAAGGAAGTAATACATATGGGCACCGTATGAGGACGACACGACCGAAAATTGATGTGGAATTCTCCTCAAACACACTCTCCAAAATGTAACTTCTTCTGACGAGTCGGTGATATTTGCCGACAAAGAACAGACTTTAATAATTAAGTTAAATTAATTAAGCAATGGCAAGAGCACTGACTCATAACTATAAAGACTTTGAGAGAAGAGGAATAACATTACTCATCTGCTTAGGAAACGCGAAAAACTGGCCCAAAGCGAGTGCAGGAAATGAAGTTGGAAATAATGCGTGGGTTCCAATATGGCTATTAAATGGTGGCAGCATTCGTTACATGCCATTGATAACGATAAAGCGAATATGTTCTTTGACTTAAACAGTAAATGAGACCAGACTATTCAGGACGGAACATTGGCTTTTTTGTTGTAAAGAAACTGGAAAAGGATGGTAATTGAAGTTGAGAGAGAGCAAGAATGGAGAGGTTGCAAAATATTGCTTCAAGTGAGAAATGCTACCAACATAGCGATGAGGAAAGTGGCTGCACCAGTTGTAATCGGAGCGTTAAGAGCGCTTGCATAAAAGATGGAGAAAGGTGAAAAGTGAGTTACTTAAAAATAAAAAGCTTTAGAGTTTAGGAATGCGTATTCAGAAATACTTTTTCTTTTGTTAGAGCTATATTTCACCAGCATCAAAATTG
>NC_051407.1:31894918-31895521 GCF_015228065.2 Penaeus monodon
CCGTTGTCCGTTCAGAAAACGGACAACAATATGCTAATCCATAAAGTATAATATTTGCACAATATATGTCCACTATTCTTGTGCTCCATCAAATTTAACACAATGGCTGAAAAAATCTCTTTTTGTTGTATAAGCAAAGCAATTTATTTACATAATATGGGTGCTAAATATTTACTGATATAAAACAACATCAATATCAAAAAGTATAACAACAAAGGCATAGGTTTATAGTTAATAAAAAATAGATTAAATGTTCAGAAAACGGAAAACAATATGCTATTGCATAAAATATAACATTTGCACAATACATAACCACTATTTTTGTGCTCCATCAAATTTGACACTGGCTGATTCTTTGTATTGTAGAGGCAAGGCTGCTTATTTACATAATACATATGGTATATATTTATTGATGTACAGCATTCTGTCAAAATACAATAAGTGTGTCGTTCTCGATACTTATCACATTTCATTATTTCTCTCAAATTATTTGTCTTCATAGAATTGCATGAAAATAACTAAACATACGCCAAAAATGAAAAAAATAAAAAGGAAAAAACTAAACATACGTAAAAAAGAAACTAACTAAACATATGTAAAAAA
>NC_051407.1:31895594-31896990 GCF_015228065.2 Penaeus monodon
GTCCATTGAAATGTCACTCAACGACCTTGTGTAGAATTCCCAACCTCACGTTCTTCCCTTGTGTCAGCGAACCAATGACGCTTTCCTCGCGAGCCACTCGACGCGGCTCTGAAAGGCTTAGGAGAGGTAATGTCAAGCCCGGAGTGTGCTTTTAAAACGCTCCCGAGTTGCGTAATTTTGCTATGAAAACTCCTGTGACAAAGTTGAAAGACAAGTAGTAAGAGTGTTTTTTTTTCTTTCGCACTTCTTTTTTTTCAAACTGTAATGCTTTTAGACTGTTGAGCGACTGTTTAAATATTTCTACAAAGGGAGATGTCCGTCTAGTATCTCTTAGTGGTGATTAGTATTAAAAAATGTTTTTATCAGAGAGTAGTGTAAGCAACTTATGCAAGGAAACAGCAACGACAGTAGACTTTATAACACTTAAATTTTCTTATTTACTATTTTGGTTACGAAAAAGAGCTCTCTTAGACACGATCTCCTTAAAATGCTTATGCAAATATACTCATAATCTTTCTGCATGTAAAATACGTATTTTTTCATACATTTTTCATATCAAGGATGGAGTAACAAAGATAGAGATAAAAACAGCCATAGTTACCTTCTAAATTCGTATATGTTTCCTTGCCTGGAAGACTATATTATTTGTGTTTATATGGGATTCTGATTTCTCGTAATCTGAGAGCAGCGAAGGGTCTGTTTCAGCATTTCTGTGGAGTATTTTTTCAGGAAATTCCTCATTCTGAAAGGTCGGAAAAGACAACCCGAGTTTTACTCTCTTCTTTTCCACCAGTTTCCTAGTTGCTTTTTACAAAAGGAAGAAATAAAGATTCTCGCTTTTCCAAACAGATTTTCGACCATTATTGCTGCTTCCCACCCACGGTCCTGGGGGCGAAAGCAGAGATTAACGCAAAGAAAAGAGATGGAACTTTTTAAACCTCTGCCGTTGTTATTGGCATTCGGTCACTTCATGTGTTATTTTAGAAAATCAAATTGGATGAAAATGCGTAAAAAAGACTTACTAATAAACAGATAATGAAATGGATAGATGACTAAAGGAAAGGTGAAATTAATAAGTCTTTTTTACGCATTTTCATCCATGCAAGGGAGAGCGTCTCCTACCTCGGTCTGTATTTTCAAGATGTGAGAAAATCCAAGAAATACATGTTCAAAGACACTTTTTTTTAAATATCCACCTCCAGTAATAAATGTTCTCTCAACTAGTACCACCATCGGTATCCGAAATAGAAGGATGAACCGCCGAGGCTTTCGCATACTTCATAATATTTAAAATAAAGCTCCAGGTCCCATGACTCGGAGATCAAAGTTGAACATCACCAGATGCGCTCTCGTCGGCCGAGTCCCGCGCGGGGGTACTGTGGGTACTGGCAGATTT
>NC_051407.1:31898244-31898409 GCF_015228065.2 Penaeus monodon
AAGGATGATGTACGGATAGAAGTCGCGAATGTTTCCTACTCTGGACACATAGCCAGTAAGCAAAGCCGGGACCTAGTTCTAAACGTCTAAGTTGCCTTCCGCTGTTTTATTATCAATTACATCGACACTGTAATGTCAAATGAAATAACTGAGAATTTCTTTTGG
>NC_051407.1:31898433-31898520 GCF_015228065.2 Penaeus monodon
TATGAAATTGGATTGTGTATAGGACTGAAGCATTTCGTCTTCTTAATTAGCTATACTTTTCTTCCATTACAGTAAGTTTGATTTCGT
>NC_051407.1:31899825-31900329 GCF_015228065.2 Penaeus monodon
GTATGAAAACATAAAAAAGGATGTAGATAAACAAATCATACTAAAACTGAAACTAAAAGCAAATATTTGTCCTTCATTAACACAATGCAAAAAGCCTTTTACATTTCACAGGTTATTGAATTAAGATACATATTTAATTGTCATAAATATTCAAGATCCCGAACAAATGAAATATGAAATAAGTCAATTTAAAATAATTTCAAAACCTAAATTACCAGAAAAAGTAAATAGACAGAAGTGTCCACAACACTTTCAACATTATTTCCTAAAGATTTCAAAATTAATATATTTTTGACCAACCAGACTAAAATGATATATGATAAAGGATAAGTTTTACTGGGAAGTCGGTAAAACAGAGCCATCACCAGATTTGGCCTCCCAGCACTTTTTTCAGAAGTCTGCCATCTGGACGATTTATGGACGATTTAATTATTTTACTGATTTCAGATTTTCATTTCTTGTTCAGAATGTACGCCTTAATGGTTTATACAATGTATAGAGCAA
>NC_051407.1:31903894-31904063 GCF_015228065.2 Penaeus monodon
CCAAAGGGAGAGGAGAAATATGCAAAACCAGATAAGAGATACGCAGACTGATACACAGATAATCAAACGGAAAGCGTAAAGGCAGAGAGTCGTGCAGAAATTAAGAAAAGAATAGAGAGGAAGACAGAAAAACCTGGAAAATAAAAAGGCTCAGCTAAATGACCTGTTG
>NC_051407.1:31904112-31904638 GCF_015228065.2 Penaeus monodon
TATGCAAGATCCTCTTTTCGGCTTGTTATTCTCTCCTCGATTTTCTTTTGAATCTATCTTCTGTTGCTTCCTACCTTCTTCCATTCGCTTTATTTCTTGGTGTGTATTCCTTTCGCCTTTTATCTTTCCCTCTGCGTTGTCTATTTCTCTTTGCCAAATCCTCTGTGCCAACCAACCGTCCTTGTCTTTTCCTCCTTCTAGCCTCTGCTCGCTCTCTGCACGCGCGTGTGTACGTGTGTGCGGATGGATGGATGGCCCTGCGAGGATCTATGTATATATATCTACACTTGCAATCACATAGAGAGTGTGAATCAAAGAAAATAACAAGGAATATCTCCATTTTCCTGTTTCTCTTGTAGGGATTATGCGCAATAAATATACATTTAGAATATGCACACCTTTTAACCTGCTTCAGGACGTTTGGCATGGAAGGTGCCACTATTTAAGCATATTACGCGAAGAGACCAAGGGAAAAACGCATTCTTTTTTTGCCTTCTGCCTCACACATTTTCGTTTTTCCGCTCCG
>NC_051407.1:31905076-31905698 GCF_015228065.2 Penaeus monodon
CACGGGCTTCGTCACATCCGCTGCGAGGGCATCACCACCGCCCGTGACTCTTGGATCAGATAAATCATCCCCGGCGAGAGTAAGGGAAGCTTCGGGTGAGTTTACCTTGCTAATGGCAACGTAAGCACCTGGCGAGGATGAGTGCTTTGATTTTGCGATGCTTTCCAACATTATGGATGAGTGTAGGGCCCTCATCCACGGGTTTTGTCAGGCTACTCTCTGACGCAGGCCGAAAAAGGGACAGGCAGGAGGGTAGATTGCAGGAAGGATATAGAGGGATAGAGCCCAAGAGAGAGTGAGGAATAGAATGAGCGTGTGCATAAGAGCAAGGGGGAAAGATAGATAGACAATGCAATGGATAGATAATATTTCTTAGCTACTCTAGCCCTTTGAAGTTCTTTTTAATGATTACTATAAAAACCAGGAGGGTCCATTATTGTAGGAGAAAGGGATTGCCAGGACGGAAGCATTCATCGAGGCATGACACTGGTCGCCACAGCGGAAAAGAAGACGGCTTTCCTCCTGCTGACGTGTATCAGAGACGACCGCTTGGGGCACCACGGACCAGGACAATGCAGCGCCACTCCTGCCAAACACAGAAACTCCAAGAAATAGGGATCGC
>NC_051407.1:31909032-31909176 GCF_015228065.2 Penaeus monodon
TTTCATGTATACACGAGTGAAATAAGAAGCGGTTTTCCAACACTGCGCAGGTTTGAAAATGAGTAAAGATATCATCTAAAGTCTTTTCAATTACCAATTGAGTAATATTATGATCACTGTCTTTGACATTAGCCATGGTGTTGC
>NC_051407.1:31910285-31910787 GCF_015228065.2 Penaeus monodon
ATGACTAATTTACTACAGCCATTACTATAAATGCTGTTCTTCATTCAGTGTTTCTACACGTCACAAAACCGTATTCGTGTTTAGACATTTATTTCAAAAGTTTATCTCAGAAGCCAAAGGAAGTATCTGCTCCCTTGACATTACAGACTGAACCAGTCTTCACTAAAGTTCAGTACAAATGAATGATGAATAATCAGTTAAAGATCATACCATCTTATTCATGGATATTGTAACCAGTAACAGAACAGGTTTTGGGTTTTCGTTACTACATTAGAAACGCAAAATGCTTTGATCCCGAAAACTCCTATGTATTTTTCTTTTCCATTATAATGTGCAAACTGTTCTTCCAAAAATGATGAAATAGTCTGTGTGTGAATAGTCTGAAAAAAACATATATATACTCCATTTTAACGTGGCATATTTAGTTCTACATTCATTTGTACTGCTTATACAAGCTTGTATTTCTACGTCTAGATTCTAAAATTTATGTTGTATCTAGCCG
>NC_051407.1:31911135-31911775 GCF_015228065.2 Penaeus monodon
CCACTTTTTGAATATCTTTTTGACTACCGCCGCTTTCCTGCTGTTGTTTTGCCTGAGCACCATGGCACCGATTTTGTTTATGAAGAGGCCCTCTCGTTCGCATTATTATCATGGGTGTTGCCAAATGAGAAATGTCCATGTTTTGTCCTGAAGATGAATGGTGTATTTCTGCATCAAGGGCAACATTAGTGCAGAAATATTATTGTGTTGTGATTTTTTTCCCCCGCGCGGGATTATACGAGTTTGAAAAAAAAAAAGTTCCTGGTTTATGCAGAGATTTTGAACGTACCTCGAGTTTGAGCAAAGTTTTCCCTAACATTTTACCCCCAAAGCAGGCGGAGCTCTCTGTGGGTCTGATCACAAAAAGATTGAAGGCGAGGGATTAAATAAAATGTGGTCTGCTGGCTACTGAAAAGGGTCAAAGAAGTTGAACTGTCTTTAAAATTATTAGGCGCGGCTCTCGGTCCGACGTTACTCCAATATCCCGCCTCTCGCTCGCAGGAAGTTAAGGCTTCAGGATTACAGTTAATGGCCAAGAGAGTTCGGGGTTGATTTGCGCTCCGAGGGAAAGGAAGAAGGGCAAGCACGCGAGAAAGCGTCAGTGAGAAAGACAATTTCCTCGGATGATGCTCTTGAATGG
>NC_051407.1:31912111-31912374 GCF_015228065.2 Penaeus monodon
GGAAACGTGAGCCTGGGAGAGTAGAAAAAGGGAGGGAGAGAGAACTGCGAAGGTGAACTGCATTTCTCTAAGTGCTCCTCTCCATCGCGTGGGAGGCGCCATCGCTCGCGAATTTCTGTTTACGGAAACTTTAATCCGGATTTAGATCGATTATGGATGGGGCGCTTGTAGAGAAAGGCTCTGGAGAGACGATTAAAGCGACTGGAAGAGCCTTCCTCAAGCCGCACATGCATACACATAATGAGAGATTTGAGTGTGTTTGC
>NC_051407.1:31912552-31912824 GCF_015228065.2 Penaeus monodon
TCAGACAGAGTGAATGCGAATAATTTAGAGACCGAATTCAAGCAAACTTTCCGTCTAACCCTTACTGTACTTATTTCCGCGGAGTTGTGTGTCTCCACATTTTTCTACGCATTTGCATTTTAGTTTTATTTTGCCATTACTTTCTCTTTTCTGCTCTTGTGGCTGAACTAAAGAGTATTCAACTTTCTTTTCTTTTTCAAAATGTTCTTCAGCCTCGCTTAATCTCTCACACCCTGTGTCTCTTTGCCCCCCCTCCCTTTGTCTCTTGGTTC
>NC_051407.1:31912900-31913374 GCF_015228065.2 Penaeus monodon
CACGTTCGTCCATATCCGTCTCTCTCTCTCCTTATTTCTACCAATTTGTCTCGCTCTTATCTCTATGCACCTCATTCTCCTTTCCTTTCGTTTTCCCTCTTTTTGTCTCACTTTCTTTTTGACACTAACTCTCTCCGTTCGCCCCGCACTCCCCCCCCACCCCCACCCTTGGCCACGTAAAGCTATTTCCCTCAAGTCTTTTGGCTGGGCGTCGTTATGATCATTCAGTGGCTGTGTCGTTCTGCCTACTGAGAGGCTGTGTGTCGGTTGGGTGTCCTCATGCTCATTCGGTTGCTCTGTATCGGATGGCCGTCTTTCGGTGGCGTTTCATTTTCAAACGCCCACGAGACATACAAAAACAAATTTAAGATTAACACTCACACCCATATGGATAGATATGTATGTGTGTGCGATAATAATAAAAATAAGCCCTTTGCTGTGACAGGTTAGTGTGACTTCAGTCAAATTGTGGCT
>NC_051407.1:31913468-31913699 GCF_015228065.2 Penaeus monodon
CACGAGTATGCTACGAATGCGCGCGCGCGTGTAATTTTCAAATTAAGCAGCACGGCATTGCTGTTAAGATATGTGTGTTCGCACATATGTGTATCGTGGGTGTGAAAATACGGCTCTCACATCATTGGGAATACGTAGATGACAGTGATGCTGAATTAGGGAATATCGAGTCATGAATACTTTTCATAATGCAACAGAAAATTTTGTTTTACAGCAGTAGCATGAAGAATA
>NC_051407.1:31913934-31914284 GCF_015228065.2 Penaeus monodon
CAAAAATAATAATATGCAAATTAATAGATTAAAAACAGTTTCTAAAGAATATCGACATATAATCTAGCATTTCTAGTTTTTAATCTTAACTATCTCTTTGAAGGAAAGGAAGTAATGCCATGTCTTTTCGGCCTGTATACTTTTTCATTCAATCCTTATTTCACAATAGACGTAGGATAACGAGATACAAATTCATGGTATATTCAAAAGCATATACTTCTTTATCATTGGGGAAAGTCAGCTAAAATATTACCAAGCAGACTAAGCTCTCTGTACATTATTTCTAAGAAACATAAAATGTCTAGGTTTAGATATGTTTCTTCCGTAATTGAATCGGTTGTACTAATAAT
>NC_051407.1:31914363-31915878 GCF_015228065.2 Penaeus monodon
GTCCTTTTCTGAGCACCATATTCTTGCCTGTTACCAGGAAGACCCTATCCTGTTTGTGACTGTTAAGTAACAAGAGTCCTTACAGGGAGTTTCGGGTCGATTTGGGATGGGCAAGGGGACATTATACCGCATTTTGTAATTCTCTGCAGTAATCTGAGGATATATTATTTGTCTAGCCAGTAACGAGTGAACACTATACGAAATTTATAGGGCATTCAAAAGAATGTCTCCTTTTCCAGGGGTAGTTGGTGCTACAGACAGGACACACATTCTCTACCTTGACCATCAATCAACAGGGAATCCTATATAAACTGTAAAGGAATTCCAAACATGCAGTTGCAGGCCGTATGTGACAGCAATCTGAGATTTTTAAACATTCTTACAGGATAGGCTGTATCTGTCCGTGATGCCAGAGCAGTCAAACTCAAAACCCCGAGGACCGATTTTCAGTCAGCTGCCACCTTGAGATCTAACAAAGGTATATGACTGGCTTCTCAGAAATGTGATATTGATAATTCTCTAATATCACGAACCTGTACATTAATATCATCATATTTGTCAAATTGTAAATGGTGACGCTACTGGCAATAATGTTTACGTTTTCCTTTTTCAATAGCTATATCCATATTCCCTTTGTAATAACGGTATTGCTAGCAAGAGCAACATAAATGAGACTATTATCATTATATGACAAAGGTTATTTATGAAATTTTAGTCTCTTAATTGGATAATATTTCCTTTATGGCGATAATAATTGTACAAGCCATCGGGAGGGTCACATTGGCCCGCGGACCTTCCCCTTGTTAGCGCTGTGCCAGTCTTTGGGAATTATTAATTAAGAAACTAGCTTCCACTTGCAAGGCGATTGTTTATAAACCTAACATCTAACATGATTGTATCAGCAGCTATCTTACTCCAGAACAAGGACTGGTCAACCATATATATTCATTTACATGCATTGCCAGAGAGAAGGATTTTTTTCTCCCGAAATATATTATCTAAATATGAAGGTCATGAAAAGGCTTTCTTTGTTATGAGTATAAAAAGTACTTTGCATAAACAAGGACTGAAAATGACCAAGTTTTCTTAAAAGTCATGAACTTATTTCACATTCTTGATTTATATGAAGTGGCGATGAAACACGTGTAGCTTAAGGAGGGAATGCTGCAGCTAAGGTTGACTTATAATATATTGACTGCTAACTTGATCAGTGCCAAACGACTTTCTACGTCATATGTATGTAATTTCTTGTTCTATTCATTAAATTAACAACCTGCAAGTACGGAGAAAGAACGTGAAATCTAAATAATTTCCTTTTAAGTCACGTGATCAACGTTTACCAGGGTATACACTTCTCTGATGGGATGTGTGGGAATCCTTTTCCGTAGATAAATTTTGACAGCTGTCCTGAGGTTCTGTTATTACTGAAATTAGATATGTATCTGAATGAACCAGGGCAGTGCGTTAAAGGGATACTAGGGACTTACATCCTGAAAAACCGATTTTTTCATAATT
>NC_051407.1:31915946-31916335 GCF_015228065.2 Penaeus monodon
TTAATGGCAACAATGTGTGTAAACCGCGTCGCACTGCGCAATGGTAATCTAGACCCTGTACACTTGATAACATAGATTATTTTCGTGTGTCTTTCGAGCTTCTGTTGTTTCAGATTCCATGCTGTGACACTGCAGAGTGAGTGTGAGGAGGCGTGGAGACGTAGCATTCATCAGTTACCATTCACGCCTGCCGTTGATCGACGCCCTCTGTTTATATTTTCTTGCTTTTTCCACAGGGTATAATGCCTAATTTAAAGCTAGCAAAGAGGCAACTCTTACATAAGACGAGACCTTCTAATATGAGGAGATGGGTGGAAATATGACGTAAGAGATAGAGGGAGTCATGAGGCGCTGCCTGTTCCTTCCACCTCCTCCCTGTGAGAGGGGTG
>NC_051407.1:31916357-31916488 GCF_015228065.2 Penaeus monodon
GATAGTAGGTCTTGGTGTGCATTATTACGCTGATGAACTCAATAACTTTTATAAATGTACCGCCGCTATGTCATTTTGATGATGACGTCATTACCTCGTAAGGGATACGTCCTTTTACTCACAAATGCATT
>NC_051407.1:31916560-31916694 GCF_015228065.2 Penaeus monodon
AGGAAATACGAGAATGGTCACAGTCGGCATTCCCAATACAAGACATACCGAAGCAATACTAGCTGTAAAAGGACGTATTCCTTACGAGGTGATGCCTCATGACAACATCAAATTAACGCAGCGACGGTAGGTGT
>NC_051407.1:31916893-31917472 GCF_015228065.2 Penaeus monodon
GTAATATGTGTATAATTTCTGACATGTTTAAGGTTTTCAGTGAGCAATATCCTGTTTTCATGCTGAATTGATAACGAACTCGACAGCGATCAGAGTACAGACCTCCGTGGTGGTGCAAAAAAATAATTTCTAAATGTACAAGACAGGCATCATTTATATATTAAATTTTTAAGACTTCCCCAGCAGAACCACTTTCTATGATAGATGGGTGCAGACGACGAATCATTTGACTATAACCCGAGATCTGTTCACCACCAAAATCTAACCTTTCTAACCAATAAATGATTCCCAGCAATGCCTAGCAATTAATTCATAGCTTTAGCGGTAAGATGACAATAATGAGAATGAAAAGAATATTATGACTAATAGTAACAGAAGTGTATATAAAACACTAACAGGATAGAACAATATTTATAATATGCAATAACCCTTTTCAGGTATTTATGATCCAAGCAATTAATGCTTTAACACTTGGCACCATGGAATAAGCGCAGGAGAAAGCGAAACATGAAAGAAAAAGAAAAAAAAATTGTTAAAAAATATACCCGTTTATTTGTCCTGCGGAAAATGTGAGGTTCG
>NC_051407.1:31917513-31917642 GCF_015228065.2 Penaeus monodon
TGATAAGACGCACTCTCTCGCTGTGTGATGAGGCAAGTGATGAGCGGGTGAGGAAGAGCGGCAGCCATGAGTATGTTTGATGACACATGTGTATACTATGTCAAGTGTTTGTGAGGACGTGAGTTACAT
>NC_051407.1:31917934-31918277 GCF_015228065.2 Penaeus monodon
GCCTTCCCTGCCTTTCTTCCAGAACACACTTGCGAATTCGTGTCGGATCTTCGCCGGTGTACAGAGAGATGCCCGTCACTGTTACTTTAATCGGAATCTCCGCTAAAAGGAACGCACCGGTTTGAACCGATTTAAAGGCTTCCGGAGAGGAATGACTAGCCGGTTTAAAGGCGCGTCGCTGGAAATTGGTTGCCGGTTTAAAAGGATAATGGAGAGAGGCCAAGCGAGCGTTTAAATATAGAATGGAATCGAGCGGTATGGGCGCCGCTGATGAAAGAAACAGAGACGCTTAGGAAACTCGCGGGAGGAGGCCGGAGGACGAGACACGCTGAGTGAGGGATGG
>NC_051407.1:31918921-31919057 GCF_015228065.2 Penaeus monodon
GAGAGAGATGGACAACAAATGTGGATGAACAGAGAGAAGAACGATTAAAAAGAGCATCAGTGGATTACAGGCAGTGAGTATGGGAGAGGAAGAAAAGGGGAAGACGACTAACGATGAAGGAAAGAGGGGACTGGAG
>NC_051407.1:31919349-31919501 GCF_015228065.2 Penaeus monodon
GTGACCAAATTAAGAGGAGCATGAAATAAACGAACAACAACATGTAAAGAAACGGACGTGAAAGGATGAGAAACAGGAGAACGAGGGAGAGCGAGGAGTGTGAAGTGTTATTAGGGGCAGAAAAAAGGTGATAATGAGATGAAATGGTGAGG
>NC_051407.1:31919642-31919940 GCF_015228065.2 Penaeus monodon
CCAAAAAGAGACAAAGAGACGAGTAAACACGGCGAAAGAATGGAGGGAGAATAAGAGCAGAATAAGAAAATTGGGAGGAAAGAAAGAAAAAAAGGGGAAAAGCTGAGGGAGGCGAGTATGCGAAGGAAGAGAACCCTGGCGTGAGGACGTCTCCCGGCAGCCATAAACCCGAAGGACGTACAGCAGGGAGTACTGTTCCTCCGAGAGCTTCCGGCGAGGCAGGGTGTCGGCTGCGGGTCGAAAAAAACTGTACTTGTTTAGAAACTAATGTGCTGACCCGGACGCGCTCGCTAGGACC
>NC_051407.1:31920283-31921308 GCF_015228065.2 Penaeus monodon
TGCATATGCAAATCCACACTGCCGCACATAAACACGGATTCTTTGGAACCAGGAATAAAACTTGTCTGTTTAGGAGGAATTGCGAATGCTATAAAGTAGTGAAATGTGCAGTCGTAACGGTCGGACATTCCCTAGTACCATTGTTCACTAGAAAAGAAGCAAGCAGGAAAGAATTAACGAATTCATTATTTTCCGACCACATATGTAACTTCCTGAAAGAGGGAGAGAAAAACGATGAAGAAGAAACGCAGCAAATAGGATTAGGCCCGTAATCGGCGGCGTCTGGGCGAGGGCAAAAATGGCGCGTTGTTCCCACGACTCCTGCGAGGGGGACACAGCCCTATACTCTTGGCTGATCAATCATTCACGCGACCAAGAGCAGCCCTTCTATCCAGGTGACTTACCTGGATTCCGCTCGCCTTCGCTGTCGTGTTGCACCCTTGCAAGGAGATATACAGCGAGAAACAGCGGTGCTTTGCGGAAACCACGGAGCGGATGAAGAAAGTGCAAGAAAAGTTCGGGTCAAGCGGCGGTCCAATAAGGATAAGTTAATGCGAACCCGATGAAGTGGCGTTAAAGATTGAATGAAGCCTGAATCATAAATGCTCTAAAAGGCGTTGCGAGGAAAGTACAAGCCGAATACATCTACAGAGTATTTTGGGAACAAAGGAGTCAGAGAAAACGGCAAAGACCGAATAACACCACCACCCCCTCCCTCCCTCCTCCCTGTCATCTCCATCGCCCCGGCCATCTGCATGCCCGACAAACAGACGGACTTGTCAGGAGAGACTAACTTTTAAATAACTCACTGAAGAGGCATTCAAAGACTCGTATTTCATGCCATTTGATGCTGTGTTTTTGTCTTAAAAGTTGAAAAGGTTGGAAGGCAGCCTTTATAAAATATTCTAACACACAGAGAGGCTGGGGCGATACTTCTTGGTACATTGACTTGCGAAGGAGTTAGTGTCTTCGCTCTCACTGCCCTGACTGCAGCACCCCCTCCCCCTGCACCGCGCTTCCAATAG
>NC_051407.1:31924131-31924289 GCF_015228065.2 Penaeus monodon
TGATTTCTTTGTCTCAGATAAACCTCCCACGCCCCTGACTCATATATCAATGATTCAACTACATCGAATGAATCAACTTAATTAAAGGTCTGGAAGGTCATTTCTCTTAAACGTAAACTAGTTCTGTGCTGGCACAGTTCAAAATAATTCTACCATCC
>NC_051407.1:31924331-31924504 GCF_015228065.2 Penaeus monodon
GTGACATGAGAAAGCACGTTATACCGTTCACGTCTTATGATAGTTTTACATGCACGACAAGTAAACCTGGGAATGGCGGCGGAGGAAGGGCCTGGAGAGCCAAGGAGTAAGCGGTGAGTGAGACGAGGAGGAATGTGAGGTATGTGTATCATCCAAGGAGGAAGAATGAGAAG
>NC_051407.1:31924641-31924979 GCF_015228065.2 Penaeus monodon
GAGGGGGATTCTTTTCGTATTAGAGATATCCTAACATTGGTTATGAGAGACAGACAGGAAAGGAAAAATAAAGGTTTTCATTTTTGATTCTGAGAGTAAGACAAATGGACCGGCAGAGAAAGGAGCCAAAATATTGTGTTGAAAACCGAAGAACATCCATATGAAATTAGGACAAATATTATCATTCATTTCCTTAACAATGATTAATAGTATTAGGACGAAAATAAGATTGAATAGCGGGTAACGAAATAAAAAGATTAATATTTGCAGTGACTATAAACATCATTATGCCGTCAAAGTTGTAATTATTATTGTAAATAAAATTCTCATTATTATTA
>NC_051407.1:31928257-31928459 GCF_015228065.2 Penaeus monodon
GTGCATGTCGAGAATCGTACCACATTATGATTCAGCTGTAATAAAATTCCCTGTACTTTGCAAGATATTTCCGTCCTGATGTCCTCTTTTCTGTCATAAAACGCTTAATGAAGATGGAATGACTAATGGCAGTTACATTTCCAATTATGGTGTTTTCCATTCTTTTTTTTTCTTTTAATTGCAATGAAAGAGAAGTTATTTG
>NC_051407.1:31929765-31929999 GCF_015228065.2 Penaeus monodon
GGCCTGAGGCTGCCTACCGGAAAGTTTCTTGTCATAAAACCCGTATTTTTCTTCACAAACGTTTTCCTGCTCGGCCATTTTTCGCTCTCCGTTCAAACTCGAGCGTCACTGCACCTCTCGAGGCCCTAAAGCGGGTTACATGATAGCCCGGCCGCCGCTTCGGTCAATATCGGGACACTGTTACAATGCTCGGTTAAAATAAATGGATTGCTGTTGCTTGTGTCTTCTAAGAGG
>NC_051407.1:31930063-31930336 GCF_015228065.2 Penaeus monodon
TCGTTTCCCTTTTGAACGTACTGGAAACGCGAAACGCAGAATGATATAGTTGTTTCAAAAACGATTTTCCACGCAAGGTAATACATTAATACAATACACATAGCTTCATTCAGATGTGAAAAAATACGTACGTGGTTGAAAGAGATAGAAAGAAGCACAAACAGAGACTCGCACACGTGCAAATATGACGATATGAATTTATGAATATAAATATACACACAGGCTTTATCCCTCTCTCCCATCATTCATTTATACATATGTACATTCAGAGAT
>NC_051407.1:31930731-31930799 GCF_015228065.2 Penaeus monodon
ATCAAGTTAAGGAAACTTTATTACAGCAGTTTATCGTTCCATACACTCTTGTTAGCCCTTTAACCTTG
>NC_051407.1:31932092-31932511 GCF_015228065.2 Penaeus monodon
AAGTAGAAAATACGGAGAGAGAGGCTGACTGAGAGAGATCGAGAGCATTCAAACATCTCCATATCTATAGACTCTCGTTGCACCACACAGCAAACACTCGAATATACTCTTCCATGTAAATACTCATCCTTCACTTGGCCTTTTTGTAAATAGATGAATAATAACCGAAGGTCGGTGTTTCGGTTTCCATAATAAAACCCTTATTTCTGAGTAAATATAGTAATTTTCCTGAAAGTTGATGGTAGAACTGGGAGCAACCACTAAAACAAGAAATTTATTTTATTGTCCTCATACTATTTTTTTCTTATCTTTTATTTAGCCTAAAATTCTCGTTCTTGCTTTCTTCACTCACTTTCCTTTCCTCCCTCTCCTTTCCATGTCCTTTCTCCACATTTAGACCCTCTTCCTTTTAAAAACAA
>NC_051407.1:31932590-31932981 GCF_015228065.2 Penaeus monodon
CCAGTCCCCTTTCTCACACCATCGGCATCACAACCTGGTGCCAACACACGTGTATTGGTTGTCTGAAGTACCGTAAGGCGATATTGATCTGATTATCCAATCACCTGATGGCACTTATGGGATGTGCTATTGGCGCTCGGTGCGATGGCCAGCGAGGGAGAGACGCGGATGTACACCTGCTCATCTTTGGTTTTCTGTCTCCGTTTTCCAGAGGAAAAACAGAGGAAATGGTATTGGTAAATATGTACTTAAGGAAATACAGTGTGATAGTAAATTGCAAAAATGACAAAAAAAAATTGTCTTTGCCTATTGGTCTTTTATTTTTACTTTCAAAATTGGGAAAACAAAGGAATTGGTACTGGTAAATATAAGCTGAAATCGACGCTTCTGA
>NC_051407.1:31933020-31933466 GCF_015228065.2 Penaeus monodon
TTGTAAATAAGTAAATTTTTTACTTCTTTTTGTCTCTAATTCCAAAGAGGAGAAAAGCCTGCCTACCTTCGCTCTATGCTTTCGGAAAGAAAAAGAAAGAAAAGGATATGATTTTTTTTAAGCACCTTTGACTTTCTGTCTCTGTTTCCAAAGAAAAAGAATGAAGACAAAGGAAATGGCATTAGTAAATATGTACATCAAAATAAAAGACTGATAGTTTTCACTTTCTAATCTCCATTTATGAAAAGAAAAAAGAAGAGATGAAAATACACTTATAGATTGTGACAAAAAAACATTGCTTTTTTATTTTTTTCAAAAAAGAGAAGATAACGGTAAATACTAACAACAGGAAAAAAACGATGTTGCTTCTCTTTGTTTCCGTTCTGTTTCCGTTATCGAAGAGAAAAACGTAAAGGGAGGAAAACTTGTATAAAATAAGTGATAAG
>NC_051407.1:31933491-31933664 GCF_015228065.2 Penaeus monodon
ATGCTTGCTTCGTGTGTTTGGGTTTCAAAAGAAAAGGGGAGTTGAGAAAATGATAATAATTCAAAACATAATGTCACAAAACTTTCGAAAAGAGGAAATGACATTTGTAAATAAAGAATTACAATAAAAGAAAAACGTCTATTAGCCTTCATTTTCCTGCATATAAGCTTTCC
>NC_051407.1:31933687-31933897 GCF_015228065.2 Penaeus monodon
CGGTAAATATGCAACGGTGATTGAAATAATAAATAACGATTGTGCTATATCATTATGCTGAAAAATAACAGTTCTTCAGTTTTGCCATTTTGTTCACATTTTTTTAAAAAGAGATGTAAAAAAGAGATATAGCATATATGTAATAATAATGACACATCCACTTTATTCACTGTAGATATAAACAAAAATAAGAACAGCTTAGACAACAAC
>NC_051407.1:31933954-31934312 GCF_015228065.2 Penaeus monodon
CAACAGCCACCACGTACCACCACCAACAATGATAAAAAAAACAGTCACATAGCAATTACAACCTGCATTTTAACTAAAACGCCTAAATGAATACGTCATAGAATATGAACCAGAAAGAAAAAAAAATTCCACTAATTATACAGCGCGCATTTGGTCGTGAATCGTGTGTTAATTATCATCATTGACATTATGACACCAACATTATTAGTGATGGTATAAACACTCACAAAACTTCATTCGACTTCACTGCCTATGTACGTACAATAAACTGGAAGGATTTATAGAAACAATATTATAGTTATAGTTCGCGATATGCGCAGTTGGAATATTCACTGGTTATTCAAGAAAATTCATTGGT
>NC_051407.1:31935369-31935475 GCF_015228065.2 Penaeus monodon
AAATAAAAAAAATCCACATCGCCATTTCATGCAAAATGAATTCTATCAATGTTGTCATTGAGAAAAACTTATATTAGACTACCCCTCAGAGAGCGCGCGCGCGCGC
>NC_051407.1:31935538-31935747 GCF_015228065.2 Penaeus monodon
GAGGAGGAAAACGTGCAACAAACATATGAATTTATTAATAAAAACTCTCGTAATACATTATCACAGTAATCATTATCGCAATGCATATAAGATAATACCAATATAACACGCCATTCAAAATTCCCATACACGAAAATAAGTCATGCAAAAAAAAAAAAAAACAGCGTCACATTAGAACACTGTCAACACTGTTAAAGTATCAGCAACAT
>NC_051407.1:31935840-31935951 GCF_015228065.2 Penaeus monodon
AGACAAAGCTTATCATCCATAAGAAAACGTCTATATCAACATTCCTCTGCTTGGTAAAATTACTGTGCAATTCAAAAACATCATTATTATCACCATCAACACAGCAAGTGT
>NC_051407.1:31935974-31936202 GCF_015228065.2 Penaeus monodon
CGACCATGTAATAAAAACATCAGTACCAACATCACCAGGTAATAAAAAATCTTTCGCTTTAGTTTCGCGCCGGAGGTCGTCATTTCTGAAGAATATTTTCCGCGAACGACCTCATGGGAGAGAGAGGGGGAGGGGGGAGGAGGCCATAGGGTACAAAGGGGGGAGGGGAGGGGGCCATCGGGTACAAGGGGGGGAGTGGAGGGGGCCATCGGGTACAAGAGGGGACAA
>NC_051407.1:31936225-31936388 GCF_015228065.2 Penaeus monodon
TGCTTGGATGAACGTTCCACAAACTGCCGATATTGCCCGCTTAAAGAATTTTCATATAAAGTAAAGACATGTTTTCCGTTCATTTTTCTTCTTCTTTCTCTAAACATTTGTTCAGGTTATAATGTCATTACTATTATTAACATTATCTACTTATTTGCGATAA
>NC_051407.1:31936705-31936799 GCF_015228065.2 Penaeus monodon
GAATGTGTTTAAGCTTTCCAAGCAGATTAACATTGGTATTCCTCACTACACCAATATAAAATCATTATGATACCTGATAATAGATCGTCGTGGA
>NC_051407.1:31937056-31937730 GCF_015228065.2 Penaeus monodon
GAGAATCTCTATAGACGAAATTAACTTGGGCAAGGGACCGGATGATGGATTCGATTTCACCCCTTAACCCAGGAAGTAAATTAAGAAGTTTATGGCGGGTATTGGCGAACTTATCATCGAGTTTCCCCGTGCTCCCTGCCTCGCCTGGAAATATTGAGGTACTGGAATGCGAAGGAATCCACGTTTAATTCGGTCCAGGCAGGACTTCCTCTCTAAATTTAATGATAACGAAAGAGGAGAGAAAGATTATGTGTAAAAGAGAGAAAGAGGAGAGAAAGATTATGTGTAAAAGAGAGAAAGAGAAGAGAAAGATTATGTGTAAAAGAGAAAGAGAAGAGAAAGAATATGTGTAAAAAAGAGAAAGAGAAGAGAAAGAATATGTGTAAAAGAGAAAGAGGAGATAAAGATTATGTAAAAAAAAGAGAAAGAGGAGATAAAGAATATGTATAAAAAGAGAAAGAAGCAAAGTTAGAGTATGTATAAGAGGAGAAAGGAGAGACGAATGAAAAAGAAGAAAATATAGAGCAAGAGAAAAGAATTATAGAAGAGAAAAAGGGTGAAAGAAAAGAAGATCATTTGATGATAAGGATAAAGGTAAAAAAGTAGGTAACAGAAAATTATTCAATTAAAGAAGAGAAAATGAAAAAGGGGCCTATCTTTTTAAACTTGATTAT
>NC_051407.1:31938297-31938399 GCF_015228065.2 Penaeus monodon
TATTCTATAATTCACTAATCATGGCAATCACATAAGCATGATCTGTGTAAGCTATTAGCTCCAGATCATGCTGCCAACCAGAAGACCACATGGGCTCCATGT
>NC_051407.1:31938630-31938694 GCF_015228065.2 Penaeus monodon
CTTACGTAGTCAACCTGTATATAAGGTATAGTAATGATACATTAAAGAACTGTCAATCAGACAA
>NC_051407.1:31939134-31939460 GCF_015228065.2 Penaeus monodon
GAAGTCTCATGAAACGTGAAAAGTTATTGAAACTTTTATGGCGACGGAACCCAGGCTCCATGAATCAGTTTCCTCGGTGTGATGCATTTCAAAGAGTTTTAAAATATGTTTTACTCTGTTAGAATTGTTTGCTGAACAAATGAAATTCATTGCACACCGCATCTGCATACATACGAATAGGCGGATATAGTTCTGTCGATGTCTCTTGTTTTATCTAAATTTATTTCTGCGTTTAGGAAATTTGTAGCTTGCTTGCTCGCTCTTTGGGCGTGTATCTGCTGCCATGGATCTGTTTGTATCATATTCTTTTAGTCTTTTTGTATGCT
>NC_051407.1:31939677-31939837 GCF_015228065.2 Penaeus monodon
TGTCGATTTCCTTAAAACTCTTGGCACGTCACGACCGGCAAGGCACCTCAGCGACGACCAAGTGCCACAAGGCTGACAAGACACTGTATGTGGCGCAGCGGACGAGTGTTGTGGTGCCAGACGGGCAGACATTCGTCATTCCTCTTTTTTATCGTATTCA
>NC_051407.1:31939909-31940398 GCF_015228065.2 Penaeus monodon
TCACTGTGGTTTGATTTTTTTATCATCTTTGTTGGCGATGTTTATTTTCCTTTCTTTCTGAAGAATACATTATTCTTCATTATTCCTTTAAACTTTCACCTCTTAATACATTTTTCTTTATATTTTCTTTTCTCTCCCTTTCATGCAATATCTTCGTTAATTTCTCACTTGTTCAAGTTCCTCTTTCCTGAATTCTGGATCGTAATCTATGCCTTTTTTCATCACGTTTTTCGTAATTTACATCCGATCTCTCCATCTGCACCGATCATAATTCTCATTTTTTGTTTTTTTGATTTGTTCTTATCTCTCTTGTCATTTCAAATTCTCTTTTTCTCCTTTGCTTTAAACATGCATGTCATATCCCAAAGTCACTCGTCGTAAAATGGGTTCAAGAATCAAAAACTAAGAGGATTGTACCCTAAACCCCTTGGACAATTTTTTTTCTTCCACCATTTTCTTCCCCTATTTCTCTAAGTGCAAATAAACATT
>NC_051407.1:31940482-31940697 GCF_015228065.2 Penaeus monodon
AGGAATAAGCCCCATGATATGTTCTCACGCGATGCCAAAAAAAATAGAACGAAGGATCACAAACGTGGGATTCATACAAAGAAAAGACATTGAAACCTTTAATCAGATGGTGTTTAACTGGGATGTGAAATTGAATTCCATCATTTTGAATATAATTAAGGGCAGTGGAAGTAAGAACCGACCAATATTGATTAGAGGCAGTGTTTATGCAACCA
>NC_051407.1:31941232-31941733 GCF_015228065.2 Penaeus monodon
TCACAGAATACTCATTACCGAGAACCATGGAATCACACAAATTCGGAAGCTGTTTCCGCGGATCATAAACGTGAAAAAAGTCATTCTACTTCTATCTTCTATCTACTTCTATCTACTTCTATCGTCTACTTCTATCTTCTATCTACTTCTATCTACTTCTATCGTCTACTTCTATCTTCTATCTACTTCTATCTACTTCTATCGTCTACTTCTATCTTCTATCTACTTCTATCGTATTAAAGTCTACTTCTCTCGTAAAGAAATCTATCTCGACGATCAGAAGGTCTGCTCTAGAGTAAGTCGAAGTGTTAGGGAGAAATTAAAGCTCACACGATGGACAAAAAAATGACTTAGGAAATTAAAACGTAGAGCTCTGGAGCGGAGAGAGAAAAATAAATGACATGATTATATTATTATAAGTTTCAGGAACAGTGAAGTTGGACAAAGAATTTCTAACAAGAGAGAAACAAATGGTTGTGGGAAAACGTGGCAATAAGGAGG
>NC_051407.1:31942145-31942455 GCF_015228065.2 Penaeus monodon
TAGGAATCAAGGAAATCATAAAGAGGTGTAAAACTGATATGACAAGAAACTTTCTTTTTTCCTCTCTCTCTCTGTTCCCCCGCTCCCCCCCCCTTCCCTGGGCCGCCCGAGAGACCCTACCCGGCAGCGGCACCCTCGCGTGGCACCAGCAGATACAAACCGCCCTCCACACCGCCTCCTTTTCCGCTCCGCTGGCGCCTCGCCCCGAAAAATGGAATCCGTCTGGCGTACGCTGGGATGAAATTACAAGAGGTTTGTCATTACGTCACGACCGAACCTGCACCAATTTGCTGATCGAGTCGATTTTTTG
>NC_051407.1:31943060-31943489 GCF_015228065.2 Penaeus monodon
TTGTGAAACTAGTATACAAGACAAGAAACTTTTTTTTTCTCTCTCTCTTTTTCATAGAATATGTAAAACTTCCGATCAACGAATTCAGCAAATGCCCTTTTTGTTTCCTTGAAAGGATTTCACTTCAAGTTCATAATAACCTACAGCTAACAAAACCACAGAAAAAGGGGGAGGGCTCATTAGTCCGAAACAGCTGATCACACACACGAGCGCACTCACCCCAGCCACACTTTCAGAAAGTTCACTCGAGACTAAACATCACTCATTAGACCCGACATAAAAGCTGTTCTACCCATGATTGCCCGCGGATATTGCATACAACTTACTCCGTTGCAAAAGCTCGAGTGCAAAACGGGCCTGTGGCAACATCCATCATGTGCTCAAGATATAGTCGCATGTGAACGTTGTCCTAGAGGATCTGCGGAATGG
>NC_051407.1:31943538-31943939 GCF_015228065.2 Penaeus monodon
GCTGGTCCATTTAAAGAGGAGCGGCGCGCCCTCGCAGGCTGCTATGCAACTGCACGGCGACGGCAGAAGCACAGGCAACAGGTGGATGCGACTGGCGTTTCATGAATCGAGTGATTTTATGAGTTAAAGCGTCCCTTTTTCACCAAACGGGTATGGTGGTCAAAATCTAACGCAAAGTAACGATGAGCGCACGTACAGATGCACTGGTAGAGATACTGCATGAGAGACAGATACAAAGGGTATAGGTAGATACACAAACAGAAGGAAAGAAAAGAAAAATGTTTCCCTCGTTCTTGAAAGTGCGGTTGCATTTTTTTTTTTTTTTATAGGAAGGATAGCTAAATGGTAGAGCGCTGGCTTCACAATAGTTGGGTTCTGGGTTCGCGCCCGCTCACCCCTTT
>NC_051407.1:31944191-31944485 GCF_015228065.2 Penaeus monodon
TCAGAACTGGTGATAGATTGGTACGGCTTGACCTACAGAAAGATTACAACACGACACGAGAGACCGAGACCAAGGCTGAAGAGGAGGCGTATCCCCGCTAGCGCAGAGCCGAAGGGGAGGTCTTGACGGCTCGTTCTAAGGGTCATTCTCGGTCAACCATAATCGTCCTCTTGGTTCCCGCCGGGCGCTGGTTTTGGGACCAACATGGAGCCCGCATGGAGCAGGGTTGGGCTTGGGTAGTATGGCTAGCATTCTATGCTTTTATGGTTATTGGCCCGTCAAAATCTAACGCAA
>NC_051407.1:31946861-31946999 GCF_015228065.2 Penaeus monodon
CAACAGTACAGTTATCCCTAAGGTGTCAATAACAACAAACATACAAAGTGTGGGGAAAGTGAGCGCGTCATCTCACAGCCCTCTCTCCTCCTGTGCGACTGTGGGTTACGGTCAGGGTCAAGGACGTGAGCTATTAAC
>NC_051407.1:31947263-31947366 GCF_015228065.2 Penaeus monodon
TAATTGTTGACAACAACCATAATTGTTGTACTTTTCGCTGTAAGTCAACTCAGAGCGAGAGAATGAGAAAACATCCGTTTCCTGCCACAAAAGTCCCTGGGCT
>NC_051407.1:31947680-31947863 GCF_015228065.2 Penaeus monodon
AGCGACTGGGATTAAGCGCTGAAGCCGGTACCTCATACATTGTTGGGACTCGTTCTAAAGGTCATTCCAGGTCAACCATAATCGTCATCTTGGCTCCCCCGGGTCGCTGGTTTTGGAACCAACGTGGGAGGTGGAGCCAGGCTTGGCTTGTCGTGGTATTTTATTCTTAGATGTTTACTGGCC
>NC_051407.1:31948307-31948472 GCF_015228065.2 Penaeus monodon
GGAATTATAAACAGGTTTAAAATACATTGGTGATTCAGTGGTTTTATTTTTTTTTATTGAATATTGAAAATCTTTTAATGATTTTAATAATTATATATTTTTGGGTTATTTGAAATTTAATTTGAAGTATAATTTGTCACTCCATCAGTAGGTTACTGCAATAAA
>NC_051407.1:31948816-31949139 GCF_015228065.2 Penaeus monodon
TAATAAATTAATGAGTATAAAAACAACATGATATTAACAATCTATGATGTCATCACATATACAAAATTTGATTTCGAAAATTACGGACACAAAAAAATTCAAAACGGTTAAAAGTGAAATTAGCTAAGATTGCAATTGAGAGAGAAAAAAAGAAACCAGCAATTGCAGTCGATCATAGGCAACGTTGCAAGACAAACAATTCCTCTTTTCTATTTCCTCACGCTTCTTCTTCTTCTTTCGCTTTCTTCGTCCCATTCCTCTCTTCCCCTCTCTACTTCCCGGCTTTTCCCTTTCTTTCACTTCTCTTCCCACAATCTCATTCT
>NC_051407.1:31949250-31949319 GCF_015228065.2 Penaeus monodon
CCTTCCCTCCTTTGCTCTATTCCGTCTCGTTTTCTTAATCTTTCTAGTTGCTCTTTTTCTTCAAGTTTT
>NC_051407.1:31949710-31950065 GCF_015228065.2 Penaeus monodon
TAGGACACCTATTTGAGGGGGAAGGGTTGATGAACATTTCTTTTGAATAACAAGAAAAGCTAAAACTACAAACCAGATTCTTTTTATTTTATTTGAGGTCGTGGGAATATAGCTTTTTCAGTTCTTTCTCTTTTGGAAAACAATAATCTCGCTTGAACGGGAACGCCAATCACCCTGGCCTCAAGAACTCAAGAAAGTTTTGGCCATGGGAAGCGCCTGATATTTCTGTTGAGATCTTCCTTTAAATAAAATTATTCACTTAGTCATATTTGCACTCTTTATAATGGGACTCTTTGCTTGAATTTAATAGGATTATTGTATCCCTTTTTTCTTTTTTGCTCCTTTTCTTCTTCTC
>NC_051407.1:31950177-31950424 GCF_015228065.2 Penaeus monodon
GCCAATGAATCGAGGAAAACTCCCCAATCCTGGCTTGAGGAATCACTATTGTCAGCCTCCTCCTGGAGTTTCCCTTCACGGAGGCCTTCGAGAGTCCTCTATGAAATTACCATTTACGCCTGGGATGGTACGTGCTCCCCCTCCTTCCCCCCTGGACCCCAGCCCCCCTCTTACACGGACAACAAACACACTGACGAGTTCTCGGCCCACCTAGCAACACCGGCTCACGCCCAGTCCCCACACATGA
>NC_051407.1:31950571-31950688 GCF_015228065.2 Penaeus monodon
AACGCTTCATTGCACCATCCTTCGGGAAGCCAATATTCACCCCTCCCACACACATTCCAGCGTGTTATGGTACTGTAATGGAAGACAAAGAAAGGGAGAGAGATTAGGGTAAGGAGG
>NC_051407.1:31951162-31951807 GCF_015228065.2 Penaeus monodon
CAAGGGTTATTCCTAATACAGGAAAATCAGTGAGGAAAGATTGTTTCTCTAGAGTTTAAATACTTCCTTCGTTAAACTTTTATCTAAAAGGAAAGCTCTTTTAATCATCAGTATGCAGAATTCACTAGTTAATCGCAGAGCTTGCATTCTTGAAAAGGGAAGAAAAAGACTGTTGGGAAATCCACGGCTAAAAATCTGAAATCCTATGCGAAATGTTGGCTAGCTTCCAACCACCCGTTTACCTTAACTGGCTTCATAAAACGTTGGCATATCCGGTCGGCTCCCAAACTACGCTATTCGCACCCCAAGAGTAACAGGCAAGTCATGAAGAGCTCTCTATACCTGTTCGAGGGTTTCGAAGTAGAGACCGAGGCGGCCTTTCGCACTGGGCTATTCGCACCATCCTCGACTCATTAGAGGGCACATTGGGAATTACTAATGCTATAAGGGTGGTCTTAATCCGGTTCATTCAGGAAAGGAACGAATTAGATTAAGCCGTGAAACAATGCTATCCTACCGTAGATATAATTTAGAATTAACTCCCGTTTTAAAGAGGGTTTTTAAAGTCATGTTTCGATTAAAAATAGGAATCAGCGGTGAATATTTTGAGTTTGCCTTATGTTAACATGTAATAAGCATATAAAA
>NC_051407.1:31951869-31952008 GCF_015228065.2 Penaeus monodon
GGGGGGGGGGCAAATATGCATTAACATGTATACAAATATATTTGTATAAACCATACTATAAACCAAGTCAGAAAATAAAGAGAAAGATTCATTTAGGTAATAATATAAATAATAAACCGACTTCCTTCAATGTAAAGAC
>NC_051407.1:31952529-31952670 GCF_015228065.2 Penaeus monodon
AAGAATAATAGTCTGCATCTCTAACTGGTTTACTCTCTGTTCGTTTTTTCTTTTCTTTTAATTAATCTATATTATCTTTTAAACGAATAAGTTCGGTTTTTCTTTACGTTCCAACTTTTGTTTCTATTTATGTCTGTATTG
>NC_051407.1:31953075-31953393 GCF_015228065.2 Penaeus monodon
TTGCTTAGTTTTTGTTATTTTTTCAGTGATCATATCTGGCGTTTCTGTTCGTCTCAACGCGGTAGTTGGTATCATGTAACTATGTACGGTGCGTTCTGTAATGGGGTGTTTGATAATGTTTATTTTCGTATTTATTTCATTTTTTCCTAGTTTAACCGTAAACTTCGTTATAGATTTCGCTGGTCTGCTGTAATGTCTATGTTATGAACTCATGCAGACGGGAAAATATTGTACTATGAAACTATTTTTCGTTTTGTTTTTCGCTTAAACCTATCCTGGTACGTTATCGTTACATTTTATTTGTCGAGCCGAAAGGGA
>NC_051407.1:31954059-31955746 GCF_015228065.2 Penaeus monodon
CCCGGTGAACAAACAGGCCGAGCAACAAGATACAGATGAATATAGATTTAAATGTAAATTTCCTCAACATTTCTGACCCGGCGCTGTGACCCGCTGCTCAGACCGAATGCGATATTAGATCAGGGCCGCCAAGTGAGGCATGACAGCTGAGCGACATAGCCATACGAGAGGAGATTCCCCCGCCCCCTCAGGCCGCCCTCCTCCCTCCCCCGCCGACCCCCCTGGACCCCCCTCCCCCAACGCGGCTATCAACGCACCGTCACGTCGCCTCGTAGCACGTGCACCGTCAGGCAGCAGCGGCAGCAGCGGCCACATAGCCTTGCAACAGCGGCGCAGCTGAGGACAATCAGGCGGGGGCGGCGCGGAGCATTACAACGCTCGCCCGGAGTCTGCCGCAGTTGTTCCGGATTTCATTTGTATGGAAATTGAGGAAGTCTGTTATAGGTCAGCGCTCTGTTGCTCCAATCTAAAGTTGAGAGGAGCATTTTGAAGCGTAGTTTGGCTCTGGTTAAACCAGGATGTCTGGTGCGTGCCGGGGGTATGTGCGGCGTTCCTTTTACTCTCCCCCTCCCACCCCCCACACTCAGCCTCCTCTTGCTCCTTCCCTCTCTCCCCTCATTTATGTCCCTGTATCTCCTTCGAATCTCTCCCTTTCCCCTCTATCTTCTTAGCTCTGTTCTCTCCTTATCTCTGTTATCTTTTATCGTTCTACACCCTTTTCCCCTTCATCCCATCGCCTTTTCCATTCTCTCTCTCTCCATTTGGCTCATTCCTCCTCGCTCTTCCTTTCTTCTTTCAAATTCTCCTCCTCTCCTTCTTCACCCTTCTCCTCTCTCCTTTCCCATGCTTCTTTGACCCCCCCCCCCCACCTCCTACCACCCTTCTCGCTATCCCCATCACCAGATTCCTCTCGTCTTCCCTACTTTTCCATGCATTCACTCTCTTCCTCTCCCCTTTCCTCCCTCCTTTCCATTTCCATTTCAGCTGTCATTTCTCTCCTCTTTCCACCCACCCTTCTTCTCCCTTCTCCTTTCTCACTTCCCCTACCCCTTCCACCCTCAATTCCTTCTCTTTCTCCCTTTCTCTTTCCCTTCCCTTTCCTGGGCCACCTGTCTATCTTCACCCTTCCCCTTTTCCTCTTCCCCTTCCTCCAACCCTTTTTCTTCCTTCTCCTATGCTCCTTCTACCCTCTTTCCCCTTTCTTTCTCCAATTTCCCTTTCCTCCCCCTACCACCTTTCTTTCTTCACCCATCTCCTTTCCCTTTTCCCCTTCCACCGCCCCTTTCCCTCTGTCCTCCTCTGCCCCTTTCTCTCTCTTCTCTCCCCTTCCACTATGCCTTCCTCACCCTTCATTTCCTCTTCCTCCGTCCCTTTAACTCTCACCCTGCCCCTCGCCATCCGAGATAAGCAGCGTCATTACCATCTCGGGCCGCAAGGCTTCGGGAAGGAGGAGCAGCGCCCCCTCGTCTAGGTCCTTGGAGGTCACCTTAGGACACGCTTTGCAACCCGTGTTTTCGTGACGTCTTGATTCTTCATCTCCTGCGAAATTAATCCGAATGAATCCTTTTATGCTCCGAGAAAAGCTAATGAAAAAGCTTAATTGCTTTGTGATGAGTGGAAGTGGATTGATCCCACTGGTTACGACCAACAACTCTTTCCAATATTGGTTTATCAACGACGGTGAATC
>NC_051407.1:31955779-31956228 GCF_015228065.2 Penaeus monodon
ATCTTACTTTAATTTCACCAAAAGAATCATATAATGGAACTGATAATGAATCAGTAATTTCAAATTATGTGTGTGTGTGCGTGATAGTGTGCTCATTTGTATGTCTATATTTGGCTGTGTGTTTACATTTCATCTACACCGTACGCAAATATTTCTTACATGGTGCGCTCACGGACGTCCACGCCCGGCCCCGTTTCCAGCTGAATGGACCGGCGCCCCAAAGGAGGTCCCACAAAGACGGAAAAGGTCTCCAACGCCGCCCCATTATGACTTGTTCCCACGCAGCCCATGAATGAATGCGTCGCGGCCTAGCCCTGCACGTCTCACTCTCTTTCGAATTATGCAACATTGCACAAACGGCCGAGCGTGAATGCCCGTCAGCCGCGCTCCCGCATAGTGCATGAGGTGCCGTGTTGGCCATGCATTACGGCCGTACTCTCCTCGATGTA
>NC_051407.1:31956258-31956555 GCF_015228065.2 Penaeus monodon
AAGAACGAATAGGAGGAGAAAAGAAATGGAAACGAGAAGGAAGGAGGAGAGAAGAAAGGGACGGCGGAGAAGAGAAAGGGAAAGGAGAAGAAAGGAGGATATATAAAGAGAGGAGAATGGAAGTCGAGAGTAAAAGAAGAGACGAAAAAAGACAAAATGATGAGATGGAAGAGGATAAGTGGGGAGAAACAAGAGGGCGATAGAATTTGACAAGAGAGGAAAAAGGGGTTAATCAAAAGGAAAAGAGTAGACAGAAGAAAGAATACAAGGCGAAAAGGGTGGCTCTGAAAAGAAAAA
>NC_051407.1:31956595-31957444 GCF_015228065.2 Penaeus monodon
GTTCAGATTTCCTACCGGCTAAAACGCGCAGACATGACACCCACTGTACAAGCAGAGGATCCGAGTTTCTAAATTTGTACAATGAGTATTTTATACTTCATAGGTTTCAAGCACATTACCACGAAGTCATGGAATAAAATGATGGAGTAAAATGCAGATATTCAATTTAATATCTAGCACTGTGATGAAAGGGAATACTTCCGTCTGCATTTTCTTTTCTTTTCTTCTTTGTTATTGGTGTTGATGTCGCTTTTGATGCTACTGCAGCGATTTTTTTTTAAATGCTATTCTCTGTCCTCCTCGTCCACCACATTGTCTTCGCCGTCTCCATCTTTTTCTTTCTCTTCTTCCTCCCCTCGTCTGCTAAAGTACTCTCTTCTTTATTTTCATCACCTCGTTAAGGAAAATATCCCCCCTGCGGCGCTGGTTTCAAATCCTCCTTCGCAGATGGGTCGAAACGAGCCAGAGCTGGAGATCAATACCCAGACGGCATCATTAAATTCCTATGCGAGAGGCTGCAGGGTAAGTAAGAACAAACGCTCTACAAAGGCCGTATTTAGGCATGAATGAAACATCTTTGAGAAGCAGTCTCTTGAGCTCAATTATCTAATGCAATTTGTGTGAGTCCTTGTCTCCCCTTTGTATCACAAAGAAACCCATCCCAGCTTATGTATTTGGACCGTCTGATTCCCTGTATCCATAGTCTTAATAACATTACCTAGCCCATCTACCCAAAGGGTCTGGTAAACCCAAATACTATATATTAGTTCTAATACTATGCTAATAGTAAGTGCCAGATGCTTTTGATGTCAATTAAGAGGAATATTCTACTCCTTATCCCAACTGCTA
>NC_051407.1:31962892-31964509 GCF_015228065.2 Penaeus monodon
AGAGAAGGAAGCAGGGAAGGAGGCAGAGATAGAGCGAAGGAGGCGGAGCGCTTCGCCAGGAGTCGTAATGAAGCCTCTCCGAATTCAAAGTGCAGAGGAAGCGATTCCGGCGTAAGCAACTGCGCCCTTCTCGCGCCGAGAACCGCCTGCATGATAATGAAACTTCACGCTTTCACTCTCAGTGTGATATACACGACCAGTTATACTTGCTGCTAGTGTGGACCCAGATTGCAAAAGTTACGCCACCTAAACTTTTGCCATCTCAAGCGGCGCGTTGTTAATATCGTGTTTCCTCTGAATGGAAGATGAGGTCGTGGGAAAGCCGGCCGGCAGGTACGACTCTCCGCCTGTGTCAAAACGCCGAACGCCACCTCGCATCAAGACTTCAGCTCGAGAGGTTATTAGCGGAGCCAACTCGCTCGCACTTTCATTCGCCTTTTGCTTGTTCTCTCTTCTGTCCAACTTTTACAGTTTCAAAAAGATCTTTTGTCCTAGAATATTTTGCTTTAGTTATTCTATTTCTCTTATTATTCCTTCATTCCATAGCCTATTTTTAACTGTGAATAATACTTTGACGGTGAACATTGAATGCTATGATTAGATTTAGAGTCATTTTTTAAATTTGTTTTTACAATAATTAGGGATTACACTTCTTGCAGTATGCATCAGGTATCATCCTGATATCAAAGCAAAGTATCATATTACATCTCAGAGCGGTTGAACCAGAAATCTTGTTCCATAGCATGAGAAACCTTTTCTTTTCAGAATACAACACTCTAAAGCAATGTGACCAAAAGTGGACTCCTTAACCCGCATTTGATACAAAAAAGTGAAAACATCAATTCAAAAATTCAAAAAGAAAGGGGAAACTGTTTTTTTTTTTCGATCTGAGTTCATTTATTTCTAACGACACGACTCACTAGCCAGAGGATCTATGAATACAGTAAGGCTTACTTCAGATTTATGGCATTCACTAAGTATAAATTTCAGCGGTAATAGCAGGAAACTGAAAAGGACCTAAATGTAATAATATGTTGTAGCAACGTCATGAATTATACAGTAATGAAAGTCAACAGCTGTGATGTACAATAATCACTCAATAAACAATTGCCTTGACGCACTCGCATATTTATTTGTCATATACTCTTGTCTCGTTTAAGGATAATATTTACAATATTATCGTATCCACTTAATGCATATAACGAACTCATCTCGACAATACATTTACATATCATTTCAGGATATGGGGACTGGGGAGAGAATTTTGGGCTGGGGCAGAAAGAGGGGCAGATGGGAGAAGGGTCGGGGGGGGGGGAAGAGGAAAGAGGGGGAAAAAACAGGAAAACAAAAATGAGGGATAGGAGGGGAGGTGAAAAGACGGAAGCAAGGAAAAGCAAAATAAGAGACAAAATCGGAAAAAAGGAAACACAATACGAACAGGAAACAGATCGAGATAAGTGAAAAGACGAGAAAACCAGGACGTCAAGCCAAGACCTCTTCGGCGAAATGTCTCAGGAAAATCTGCATAAACCTGAGGGTGCGCGTCTTCGGCTGAATGACTTTGGCGAGTCGAGGTGGCACGCAGAGTCAACGGGAGAGAGTTTCCCGTGTTATGCC
>NC_051407.1:31964724-31967469 GCF_015228065.2 Penaeus monodon
CAAGAGATGCTTGCCGGATATGCACAGGCTGACTGAGCTCTACGCAAATATTCCGATTTCAGTGAAAAAAAAACTGCCTAATCGAGAAGTGACCATCATGAATATGCAGTGAACATACGTGATACACAAGTGACATTATCAAGTACTATGTTCGTGCAATACTCGAGTAATTCTTATTGACTCTGCTGCTCACTCAGCGTGTTATTGGTTACTCGCCAACAGAGCTCTTACCTTTCCTAGGCAACACTGCACTTTAATCGGTGCTTGCGTTACATTTAAATCCCGCTTCCGTTTTACTTGAGGCTTGAATTGCAGTCTTATACTGACTCACGCGTTGATAAGTTTATTCGCGATGTTTAATGAACAGATAAAATCTGTTTTTGGAGATCATTATGTTTGAATCAGTCAAGTAACGTGTCTGACTCGGGGAGAAAGGACCTTAAATATTGAAGCATTTGTTTTTTTATCTAGGGGTGGGGGAAGAATGAATCCATTGATAAATACAAGCAAGCAATCAGCAAAACGTGTGAGGTTCAACATGAAATCTTATGTTTAATTTATCAAAATCAGATAACTGATAGCAACCTGGATTACTCCCGGAGGAATGCTTTCTTCAATCATGGGAAACTCATATAATATTCCTGTAGCAAATAACATCTCAGTAATAACATTTCAACAACAGCAGAAGCAGTAGCGAAAGCTGTGGCAACAGCAACGGTGATAGCGGAAACAGCACCACCGGCGGTGGTGTTAGAGGAAGCGTAATAGCAATTTCAGTAACAACATCGGTATGCACAGCAGCGAAGGCATCACTGACTGCAGAATAACTGGCAGTCAGGATGAAACCAACAGTGATACTGGTCTCTCCCCTCCTGATAGTACTGATGCTGCCATGCCTGCCACCTCTGGAAGCAGAAGCGAGGGCTCAGATCCTCGTTGAACCTCGGCCCGAGCGTGACGAGGCAGCTGGAGACCAAAGAATTATCAGCGAATATTGTGAATCAAATAATTTAATGACAAAAACATCGATAGTACTGGTGCAGTGGCATTTATGAGACTTTCAGAAATGGGATCATTCTTGTCCAAACATAATGAACAATCATTGCGAATATATTCTTCTGATTTGTAAGAGAGGGTTCAACATTTTTATAGGTGACGTGTGTTAACGCACAGAAATCAACTTAAAATATTTTCCTTTACAATCTTTGTTTTTTGATGAATACTAGATCTAACAAAAAACGGCTACGTCTGACAAACGCTTAGCCTCCTTATTGGCTGAGAGTTAACCAAAAACCTAGTGATCTAAGGCTTTAATGAAGGTGATTTAGTTTGTCATATTTGAGCGTTTTCCAATCAATACACAAATTACGAACAGTAAAACATCGGTAAACATTTCACTCTGCATTTTTGACCACTGCTCCGAAGAAAAGAAGCATCAATTTTACGGAAATGTACTTACTAATGAGGTAAACCATTGGTTTCCAGGCCTTTTCAGACACTTTTCACAAACTTCAAACACATCTACATCCTTCTGACATCAGCCATGAAGCTTAAAAAGCCCTACCATACTTGCTAATATCATTTGTTTTTCAAAGTTTCATAAATCCTGCCTTACGTGGTAATTGATTCCTTTACCTGTTTTACCTGGCATTTGCATTATCTACCTTATCTGGCATTCGATAACACTACCAGCCCGACTTTCCTGGTATTCGATTAAATTACATGGCTTACTTACCTGGCACTCATTTCCATTACCTGCCTTGTTTTCCTGGCACTCACATTACATTACTTACCTGATGCCCAGTTCCCTAACATCTTAGGCTCTCAGTTGTATTACCTGCTTCACTTGCCTGACTCTCGATTCCAATACCTGCCTTACTTACCTGGCACTTAATGCCATAACTTACCTGGCACTCAATTCCGTAACCTGCCTTACTTTCCTGTAACTCATCTTTACTTGCCTGATGCCCTCTTACCTTACATTCTTGGCACTCAGTTCCATTACCTGCCTTACTTACCTGGCACTCCATTCTATTACCTTCATTACTTACCTGGCACTCCATTCCATTACCTTCATTACTTACCTGGCACTCGGTTCTCTTATCTGCTTTACTTACCTGGCACTCAATTCCATTACTTGCATTAACTGGCACCTGGCATTCAGTTGCATTAACTGCTTTTCTTACCTGGCACTCATCTTATTTGCCTAATGCCCATTTATCCTGCACCCACAGTACTCAGCTTTCATATCAATTGTACACAATGTGGTGTCCTTTACTTTACCAAGTTATCCGCCATTCGCTCTCCTTATGAAGCCCTGATTCTGATTGAATATGCTAAAATAACAATGATCATTTATCTTTTCAATTCATTTACTAGGTGCCTACTTATCTTCTCTAGCCTTTATTTTATATACCTACCGTGCTTGGCGCTCCTTTATCTGGTACTCACTTTATCTTACGACCCTGACTTCCACATTAGGTCTTTGCACTTTACTAATTTAATGCTTAACTATTCACTGATTTTACTTGTCTGACTATCTCTTGTCATATTTAGCATTTATTTCTTTGGGTAAATTACCTGTTCCACTGCCTGTTTTACTTGGCACTTTACTGACATTTTAACTGCTCATTGAATAGGCGCCCCATTATTTCACTTAACAATATCTTACCTTACATATCATGCAGTCACATTACTTTGCTACTATTCAATTTTAGTATACTAAAATGGTCAACACGATTAACA
>NC_051407.1:31967629-31968192 GCF_015228065.2 Penaeus monodon
CTGTCTGAAAATGTGATATCTGTTATGTCTAAATATCAACAGCATCCCTCTCCATCTCGATACATTTATTCATGCTTACATCCACTGAACATCAATGTACATATCATGTCTTTCTGTGAAACCAAATTAACCACAGATATACATCTCTTTAATGCACCTAATTTCAATGCCTACATTAACAATTTATTTCGCCAAAGTGGGGGTGTGGCCTTTAATGTGAGGAATTGCCATGATTCACAACTACGGCCAGAGTTAACTACTATGGAACATTGCTTGGAAACTCTTTTTATAGAAATAAAAATTCAAGAGGTAAGCCTGGTTGTCGGTGTAGTTTACAGACGACCTCACATGGATTATAACCATTTCCTTGATAAGATGAAAGACGTAATAAAAGTAATAAGTGAAGAAAACAACAATTTTAGTATTACGGTGATTTTAATGTAGATTTACTCACGAATGTATCAGATGCTAATGTTCAAGACTTCGTAGCCCTATTCATATATATTTTTTTTACGTCTGTCACCAAACCTACACGAGTGAGTCCCACGTCAGCCACTTTGACG
>NC_051407.1:31969551-31969635 GCF_015228065.2 Penaeus monodon
TACTGTCTGCAGAGCTGTCAATGAAACCACGCTAAAGCCCGTTATAACTGCCCAATAAACGAGTAATCCTAGTGCTGGATTAGA
>NC_051407.1:31970460-31971378 GCF_015228065.2 Penaeus monodon
AATGTAGAGAATTGCTTTCTGTATCGCTATGCAGTTATATAAGAATATTTGGTTATGGTTAGCTTGGTTTCATATTAATGTTAAACTATAGCCGATATACAGGTAAGTCATAGTGTTCTGATATTCTGAAAGGAATTATGAACGTTATGCTTTTGTGTGTTTGAAGTATAAGGAAATTTCATTCTGCTTCTACAATGATGATAGATTAAGATTGAATCTTATGAATCTTAACACTTTTGGCGTTCGAGAAGGCAACCCCAACAATTGCTAAGTCAACCCCTCAAACATGGTGTCATGCTCCTCGTTTTTCCTCATGCTAACTTCAGAAGATGTTTGAATGAATATTTTGTAACAATAACTGGTTGCCGTAATTGAGTTTGCATAAATCTACATGGACTTAGACCATACTCTATTAACTTGATATTTATTACACAAAAGGAAGATAAAATTATACTATTGTGTGTTTATACCCTTACCCTCTATGACGACTTTTCTCATTTATTGGCTCAAGCTCTTTTATCTTTTACATTCAACGTAAAAGTTACAAAAATATTTGTAAAAACAATGTATATCAAAGCTCGCTAGGATGTTCCGCCTCGCTGAATGTTCTAAACGGTATATATATTTTTTTCTCTTGTTTATTATCATGATTATTTTTCTGTATTCTACATGCAAAAAAGTTCATATTGTAACATATTACCGATTATTATACTGCATATGGAATGTTTTACGCTTAATATTTTTTCAATTTTATTTCTATTCTTTTGACTTTTAAACCAATCCTAATCGATCGTAATAAGATGACAGAAAAATATGTAACTGTGCCACTAAATCTTTTCCGTATTTCGATTTCTTATTCGCTTATTCAGTGCAATTACATCATATTTGGCTTCCAGATGTTGTGTATTAACAAATCTC
>NC_051407.1:31971524-31971610 GCF_015228065.2 Penaeus monodon
TAGTATGTGGCAGTGCACTGAAACCCACTGAATATTCTGTATATCGTTCATTGTAGAAAAAGATGAATGATGGTGAACATGTTGAA
>NC_051407.1:31971725-31972168 GCF_015228065.2 Penaeus monodon
ATCGTTACTTGTGTTATATCATTTATCTGCTTTTATGTTTTTTTTTTCATAATTGTTATGTAATTATCCCTCATGGCTTTTCAGTTTCATACTGTGAATGGTGATAAGATAAAAAACATTTATGAAATGGTGCATGCAATAGTATGCCGAGTTATTCCGGTCGACTTTTATGCGGTATTTAGCCACAAAAGAAGAAAAAATGAATTGTGAGAATTCCTAAATTATGATTTTAAATTTGCAAAATACCTAACGCGAAAAAGACCTTGAATAGCACCTGTCTTTCTTCTCTTAATAAATAAACACTATCATGAAAAAATAAATAGTTTTTTTTTTTTTTATCTCAAACAGACTCCTGTTACAGATAACGTAATTGTATTGTAGTCTGATTGGTAAAACTTCCCAGAGCGATATTACAAATTATTCAAACTGAACAGTGTTTTTAT
>NC_051407.1:31972354-31972821 GCF_015228065.2 Penaeus monodon
GCATCCATATTTTGATTAGTTCTAGTCTAATTATCAAGTAGAACTTTATCGCTACTGCCGCTAGTATTATTACTGCTATCATTAATATTTAATCATTAGAGTATCATGGTCCTTTAGGGTATCAGTTTTTGCTTTCTTCTCCTTTTAGTTTATTTCAATGCTTATTTTATTAAAAGAGTATCCATCTTAAAGAACGCAAAAAAAGTAGAAGACGAAAAACAAACACCATATTTATCTTTCCCTCGCATCGTTTTATCCTTATTTATTCTTATTATCTCCTTCGTCTATAGCTCATATCAGCTGCTTATTGTTATAGAGTGTTTCAATTCTCTATGAAAGAGATCGGATTCCACAACATAACACGTCCGAATGCTCTCACTCTGGCTAATTATCCAGGGGTTTGCGACCTCTTGCGAGCACCGTGTGTGCGATATGGTAGGCGTGGTAGAGGGTTCGGATGGCCTGGC
>NC_051407.1:31972905-31973634 GCF_015228065.2 Penaeus monodon
GATGAGGAGACAAAGGTTTTAGATTAATTAGATTTGTTTATAATTAGAATGAAAAGGATAGATATTCTGATTGTTAGAAAAGGAGTTATTATTGCTAGACGATTAGATTTTTTACTCTGATTTTGATAAAGATTTGATATTGACTGATGGATGTTTAGGAGAGCAGAGAGTTATTTTAGATCATGATATGCTGAGATGATCAGAAGAAAGAAATATATATATGTTAATAGATGTTTGAAAGATTGATATTGGTAAATGGTTGGGAAAATGACAGTGCCAATAATAATAGAATAAGCACGGCATTGAAAGTGAAAACTTATCATAGTGATATTATCACGAACAGCGATATCACGGGGACTGATTACCTAATGCCTTGCTCATGCCCGAGAAATTATATAAATGAGTGTTACTATATTCAGAATATTTAATAAATGTGATGATATCAGTACATACTGGAAAGGTTAATTATGATGATAGAACTACTCGACTCCTGCTCGTTATTAGAACGAAAGCAAATGAATTAGAAATGAAAGAAAATCCGAAGATAAAGGAAAAACGAAACTCGTCTTGAAAAACGAAAGAGATAGTAATGCTGTTGAAACGTAACAACAGGAATGAACAGCAACAGCAGCATGTTGGCCATCAACAGCCCTGTTAGAACGAAATGGAAGCTGCCAAGGAGAAATAGTCTTGCAACGGCGGGGAAGAGGGTGGGGGGGGGGTAAAGAG
>NC_051407.1:31973948-31974048 GCF_015228065.2 Penaeus monodon
TTACGTCCCGGTGTGAAACTATTGAAAAACTTCTGGCTCGCCTTCACAGCTGACTTCGCCTGTGTTATGGTCACGAGTTGGCGCTGCTCTCGACCCTGTC
>NC_051407.1:31974231-31974350 GCF_015228065.2 Penaeus monodon
CGTTTTATTTGGCATTTTCTGTCTCCTCCTTTGCTAACCCTTCCTTTCCATGGTTCGCATTTTGTGTGCCCTTCTTCATCCATAGCTTTTTTAATTCTCTTTTATTCGTATTTCCTTTA
>NC_051407.1:31974562-31974819 GCF_015228065.2 Penaeus monodon
TCCTCAACATAACCCCCTTCTCCACTGCTCATAACGTTACACATAATTAATTTACAGAGAGCAGGCTCGATTACAGTAACAACAAATGGTACTGAAATGTCATATTAGCGAGACAAACGACAGCTCTGTTCACATACATGTTATTTACATCCATCTACATCAAGTACTAGAGCTAGCTTCGATGAGCGAAGCTTTCAGAAAATTTCTCTTTGTTGCCCTAGGTTAAAAAGGAACATCTGTTGATTTTACTCGCTTTG
>NC_051407.1:31974967-31975191 GCF_015228065.2 Penaeus monodon
GGCTGAGATAGGCAGTGTATGCCCGTCTGCATTCGAGTTTACATAAGACAACAGAGGCAGCGTTTACATGGAGTGTTGGATCTGGTCGGCAGAGAACAGGTCGTCGCCTTAACTTGCTTCGCGTTCTGTCTGGAGGAAATTAGCCTTGCATCTTGAGCCGCTGCGTTGTTTGGCTGACGCGACGGATTTCAGGATGCACTTGAGCAAGAGGAGGGAATGTGTTT
>NC_051407.1:31975392-31975942 GCF_015228065.2 Penaeus monodon
TTGACATCTAACCAATAACAACGCACACATTTATACAAATGAATATATATCAAACATTCTTGGCAGACATAAACTATCAGGATGATTTGTATCTTAATCTTGAAATGAAAGGCAAGCGTTTCTCCGTCGCTATGCAATGGCGCATAATATAACGTCTGGACGGAGGATATTTGATATAAGCGCCTGGCAGATCCTGTGTTCGGAGCTTAGGCTTATTGTTAAGTCTCGTGAATGACTCAGAATTATATTCATTCTTTTGTGAAAAAACTGCTCTAGCAAACAATAACTACGTACATTGAAGGGGAATTTTAATATGAATATTACACTAATGTTCTTCAAAGATTTTGAACAAACGGAAAGGACGTTATGATAACCGATACAGATAAAGATAGATATGCAGTTACCTTTAACAAAACCGATGAACTGGATAAATTATCCACTATACTTCGATACATCACTTTTTCAACCATTAAATGTCAACTTATCAACCTATCTCCTCGGACTTGAGGATAGATAAAATCTTTAAAGACAGCCATGGACAGAAGCTACC
>NC_051407.1:31976153-31976311 GCF_015228065.2 Penaeus monodon
CTGGGGGAGGGCATATGTTTCCCTTTACGTTCATAAGTTGTTTATTCCATGAGCATGAATTTAATTATTACCTCCGTGAATCAAATCGAGATCTATATAGAGATTACACAGCATATGTATTGTTATTACAAATGTTTTGTTCGAGGCAATGTCCCTTG
>NC_051407.1:31978834-31980150 GCF_015228065.2 Penaeus monodon
CTTTATATCTTTTATAATATAAAATACTTCAGCATCATACCCATAATTGAGAAGCCCAGCAAGGGAACAGGAAATGATAGTTTTAAATTTGATATACTATGGGAGTATTAATTTGTAACATAATTTGAACATATGAAAGCAATAAAATTCTTTCTCACTGCAGACTACTACATCTGCATATATCCAAGTGAATTATAGTTAGGCTAAAGAGTGCACCTGTCTTTGAGTTCATATATGTATAATCCAACAACTATTTACATGTATTTATTGTGATGGTGTTCTGCACAGGAGAATGTAAATACATCAGTGGACTGAAATAGAGTTAATTGGTTAGTCATTCCCCCGCCCCCTCATCCATATGTATAAAAGTGTATAAAAACATTTCAAACAAACCAATTTATACAAATATGTACACGCGCTTTTCCAGAGTCGGAAACACATGCAAAACCATGCATATACAGACACACGAACTTTCACACAATAGAAAAAAAAACATATCGCTGCCTCGTCACACAAAGATCAAGAGCGCCATTCTCTATAGCTGCTCTGAATAACCCAAAGCATTCTCCGTGAATCAAGTCATTATGGATGTGATAAAGCCTCTTTCGTCTTCTGTCGTATACCGAGGCTAGTGAGCAATGATTTCCAGGCGGTTGCCATAACCCTCTCTCTGTTGCCTTCTTCAGCTTCCCCAGTTCCTCGTTCATTCTTTCCTCCTTTCGTCCTCCTACGCCTGCGTTTACTTTTCCTTCCCTCCTTCCTCCATCCTCTTCTCTTCCTTCGCCATGTCTTTCTTCATCTCCTATATTACCTTTATCCGCTCCTTCTTCCTTCCTCCTATTCTTATCCTCACTGTCTTTTATTCTTCAGATTCTTTTCTTCTTATCTCCGTCATTCTTTTCTCGTATCTACTTCTTCCCTCCTCTCGTTTTCTCTTCCTCCTCACCCCTTATTTCACCTTATTTTCAACCATCCTTTCTCCTCTTATCCCCTTCCTCCTTACTTCTCAAGTCCCCTCTCTCCTACCTCAGCCTTTGAGTATTCGACACAAGCGTGGCGAGGAAACCACATTACTCTCACTATGTTACCTCGGACATATCACACGCCTTATATATTCTCTTTGCCGAACTAGTGCTTTGTGTCCGTCACTGCGACTTACTTGCTCGCGAACCATTCTGTGAACTCAATTTGCTTATGGTAACTGTATAAATGCAGACGGATATTTCTTGGTAGAGGACAAGATTTGTCATTCATTTTATTTATAATTTTTTTCAGCATTTTCTTATTTCTCTGTGCACATCATAGATCCGACCCTT
>NC_051407.1:31984493-31984603 GCF_015228065.2 Penaeus monodon
CTATCTTTAGACTTTCATGCATATGTTATCAATATGTGGGTATCTTCCTATTACCAGGATATATACATATTTAACTTTTGAACCACTTCGAATTCAGTGATTCGTTTTCT
>NC_051407.1:31987056-31987587 GCF_015228065.2 Penaeus monodon
AAGGGTCGGATCTATGATGTGCACAGAGAAATAAGAAAATGCTGAAAAAAATTATAAATAAAATGAATGACAAATCTTGTCCTCTACCAAGAAATATCCGTCTGCATTTATACAGTTACCATAAGCAAATTGAGTTCACAGAATGGTTCGCGAGCAAGTAAGTCGCAGTGACGGACACAAAGCACTAGTTCGGCAAAGAGAATATATAAGGCGTGTGATATGTCCGAGGTAACATAGTGAGAGTAATGTGGTTTCCTCGCCACGCTTGTGTCGAATACTCAAAGGCTGAGGTAGGAGAGAGGGGACTTGAGAAGTAAGGAGGAAGGGGATAAGTAGAGAAAGGATGGTTGAAAATAAGGTGAAATAAGGGTGAGGAGGAAGAGAAACGAGAGGAGGGAAGAAGTAGATACGAGAAAAGAATGACGGAGATAAGAAGAAAAGAATCTGAAGAATAAAAGACAGTGAGGATAAGAATAGGAGAAGGAAGAAGGAGCGGATAAAGGTAATATAGGAGATGAAGAAAGACATGGC
>NC_051407.1:31987674-31988357 GCF_015228065.2 Penaeus monodon
CTGGGGAAGCTGAAGAAGGCAACAGAGAGAGGGTTATGGCAACCGCCTGGAAATCATTGCTCACTAGCCTCGGTATACGACAGAAGACGAAAGAGGCTTTATCACATCCATAATGACTTGATTCACGGAGAATGCTTTGGGTTATTCAGAGCAGCTATAGAGAATGGCGCTCTTGATCTTTGTGTGACGAGGCAGCGATATGTTTTTTTTCTGTTGTGTGAAAGTTCGTGTGTCTGTATATGCATGGGTTTGCATGTGTTTCCGACTCTGGAAAAGCGCGTGTACATATTTGTATAAATTGGTTTGTTTGAAATGTTTTTATACACTTTTATACATATGGATGAGGGGGCGGGGAATGACTAACCAATTAACTCTATTTCAGTCCACTGATGTATTTACATTTCTCCTGTGCAGAACACCATCACAATAAATACATGTAAATAGTTGTTGGATTATACATATATGAACTTAAAGACAGTGCACTCTTTAGCCTAACTATAATTCACTTGGATATATGCAGATGTAGTAGTCTGCAGTGAGAAAGAATTTTATTGCTTTCATATGTTCAAATTATGTTACAAATTAAAACTCCCATAGTATATCAAATTTAAACTATCATTTCCTGTTCCCTTGCTGGCTTCTCAATTATGGGTATGATGCTGAAGTATTTTATATTATAAAAG
>NC_051407.1:31990758-31990901 GCF_015228065.2 Penaeus monodon
TTTTAATTAAAAGTATCCATTGCTGGTGTAATCTTCTACTTATAGATCTCTGATTTGATTCACGGAGGTAATAAATTAAATTACATGGCTCAATGGAATAATCAACTTATGAACGTAAAGGGAAAATATGCCCTCCCCCCCAG
>NC_051407.1:31991130-31991664 GCF_015228065.2 Penaeus monodon
TTCTGTCCATGGCTGTCTTAAAGATTTTATCTATCCTCAAGTCCCGAGGAGTGGTTTTATAAATGACATTAATGGTTTTAAAAGTGATGTATCGAATAAAAGTGATAATTTATCCTTTATCGTTTTGTTAAAGGTAACTGCATACTACTTTATCTGTATCGGTTTATCATAACGTCCTTTTTTCCCTTTGTTCAAAATCTTTGAAGAATTAGTGTAATTTCATATTTAAATTCCCCTTCAATGTACGTATTTTTTGTTTGCAGAGCAGTTTTTTCCAAAAGAATGATATAATTTTTGAGTCTTCACGAGACTTAACAATAAGCCTAAGCTCCGAAACACGGATTGCCAGGGCTTATATCAATATCCTCCCCTCCAGACGTTATATTATGTGCCCATTGCATAGCGAACCGGGGAAACGCCCTTGCCTTTCATTTCAAGATTAAGATAACAAATCTCCTGAAGTTTATGTTGCCAAGAATGTTTTATATATATAAAATTTGTATAAATTGTGCGTTGTTATTGGTTAGATGTCAA
>NC_051407.1:31991880-31992491 GCF_015228065.2 Penaeus monodon
CAAAACAAAAAAACATTCCCCCTCCTCTTGCTCAGTGCATCCTGAAATCCGTCGCGTCCCAACAACGCAGCGGCTAAGATGCAAGGCTAATTTTTTCCCTCCAGACGAACGCGAAGCAGTTAAGGGCCCGACCCTGTTCTCTGCCGCCCAGATCCAAACCCTCCATGAACGTGCCTCTTTTGTTTTTATGTAAACTCGAATGCAGAGGGGAACACTGCCTATCTCGCCACCCCAAAAACACACATTCTTTAACCAAAAGGGAGACATGCACACAAACATGCAGATTGAACTTTTTGGGCAGACTGATACACCACACACACCCACCACCACAAAAACAACAAAACATGCCACTGGACGCATATAATAAAAGCGAGTAAAATAAACGATTTTCCCTTTTTACCTGGGGCAACAAAGAAATTTTCTGAAAGCTTCGCTCATCGAGCTAGCTCTGTACTTATGTAGTGGTGTAAAACATGTATGTGAACGAGCTGTCTTTTTGTCCGCAAATTAAACTTTCATCCATTTTTTTGTTACGTTCGACCTGCTCTCTGTAAATTAATTATTGTAACGTTTGAGCATGAGAAGGGGGTTATGTTGGGGAAGAGTGGAAA
>NC_051407.1:31992576-31993060 GCF_015228065.2 Penaeus monodon
ACGATACATAAGAAAAAAAAAGAAAACAGAGGGGGGAGATTAAGAGGAGAATAAAGGATGCGGTGAGAAGAAGGGGAGGGTGCGAGAGGGGACCGAGCGAGAGCGATAAAGGAAAAAACGAATAAAAAGAATTAAAAAAACTATGATGGAAGGGGCACACAAAGCAACCATGGAAAAGGAAAGGGGGGCAAAGGGGGAAAAAAATCCCCAAAAAAACGAGAGAAACGAAAGGAAAAAAAGGCCAAGGAAAGAAAGACATAACCACAAAAAAAAAAAAAAAAAAAAATGAGATAAAAAGTGGGAAGGGAAAAAAGAAAAAAAAAAAACTTTAAAAAAAAAAAAAAAAACGAGACAAAGAAAATAAACAGGAAAAATAGTAAGAAATAAAAGGGTCGAGAGCACGCCAAATCGTGACCTAACACGGGGAAGTCCTGTGAAAGGCGAGCCAAAGTTTTTTTCAATAGTTTTTACACCGGGGACGTAA
>NC_051407.1:31993521-31994281 GCF_015228065.2 Penaeus monodon
ACACAAAACCCCTTTTTTCTTTTTCTTCCCCCTCCTTCTCACCCCCTCCCTCTTTACCCCCCCCCCCCACCCTCTTCCCCCCGTTGCAAAACTTTTCTCCTTGGCAGCTTCCTTTCGTTTTTAACAGGGCTGTTGATGGCCAACATGCTGCTGTTTGCTGTTCATTTCCCGTTGTTACGTTTCAACAGCATTATATCTCTTTCGTTTTTTTAAGACGGTTTTTTGTTTTTCTTTTAAAACTTCGGATTTCTTTCATTTTTAATTCATTTTTTTCGTTCTAATAACGGCAGGATCGAGTAGTTCTATCATCATAATTAACCTTTCCGTATGTATATACTCACATTTTAAAATTTAAAAATTCTGATAATTAAAACCATTTTATAATTTCTCGGGATACAAGGCATTAGGAACAGTCCCCGTGATTCGCTTTTTTTTTTTCGTGATAATTCACTATGATAATTTTTTTATTTCAATGCCGGCTTATTCTATTATTATTTGGGACTGTCTTTTCCCAACCATTTACCCAAAAACAATTTTCAAACATCTATTAACATATATTTTTTTTCTTTCTTCTGATCATCCCCGCAATTCATGATCAAAAAACTTCTGCTCTCCTAAACTCCATAGTCAAAATCAAAACTTTATCAAAAAAAAGTAAAAAATCTAATCGTCTAGCAATAATAACTCCTTTTCTAAAAATCAGAATATCTATCCTTTTCATTCTAATTATAAACAAATCTAATTAACAAAAACCTTTGTC
>NC_051407.1:31994373-31994834 GCF_015228065.2 Penaeus monodon
GCCAGGCCATCCGAACCTCTACCACGCCTACCATATCGCACACCGGTGCTCGCAAGAGGTCGCAACCCCTGGATAATTAGCCAGATGAGAGCATTCGGACGTGTTATGTTGGGGAATCCGTCTCTTTTCATAGAGAATTGAAACACTCTATAACAATAACAGTTTGTATGAGCTATAGACGAAGGAGATATAAGAATAAAAAAGGATAAAACGATGCGAGGGAAGATAAATATGGTGTTTGTTTTTCGTCTCTACTTTTTTGCGTTCTTTAAGATGGATACTCTTTTAATAAAATAAGCATTGAAATAACAAAAAGGGAAAGAGAAAGCAAAAACTGATACCCTAAAGGACCATGATACTCTAATGATTAAATATTAATGATAGCAGTTAATAATACTAGCGGCAGTAGCGATAAAGTTCTACTTGATAATTAGACTAGAACTAATCAAAATATGGAGGGC
>NC_051407.1:31995014-31995113 GCF_015228065.2 Penaeus monodon
TACTGTTCAGTATGAATAATTTGTAATATCGCTCTGGGAAGTTTTACCAATCAGACTACAATACAATTACGTTATCTGTAACAGGGGTCTGTTTGAGAT
>NC_051407.1:31995136-31995486 GCF_015228065.2 Penaeus monodon
CTATTTATTTTTTCATGATAGTGTTTATTTATTAAGAGAAGAAAGACAGGTGCTATTCAAGGTCTTTTTCGCGTTAGGTATTTTGCAAATTTAAAATCATAATTTAGGAATTCTCACAATTCATTTTTTCTTCTTTTGTGGCTAAATACCGCATAAAAGTCGACCGGAATAACTCGGCATACTATTGCATGCACCATTTCATAAATGTTTTTTTTTTATCTTATCACCATTCACAGTATGAAACTGAAAAGCCATGAGGGATAATTACATAACAATTATGAAAAAAACAACAACATAAAAGCAGATAAATGATATAACACAAGTACGATAAAAAATAATGAGTTCATTGA
>NC_051407.1:31995916-31996065 GCF_015228065.2 Penaeus monodon
GAGATTTGTTTTTAAAACACAAATCTGGAAAACCAAATATGATGTAATTGCACTGAATAAACGAAAAGAAATCGAAATACGGAAAAAATTTAGTGGCACAGTTACATATTTTCTGTCCATCTTATTACGATCGATTAGGATTGGGTTTT
>NC_051407.1:31996099-31996831 GCF_015228065.2 Penaeus monodon
TTAAGCGTAAAACATTCCTATGCAGTATAATAATCGGTAATATGTTACAATATGAAATTTTTTGCATGTAGAATACAGAAAAATAATCATGATAATAAACAAGAGAAAAAAATTTTATATACCGTTTAGAACATTCACGAGGCGGAACATCCTAGCGAGCTTTGATAACATTGTTTTTACAAATATTTTTGTAACTTTTTACGTTGAATGTAAAAAATAAAAGAGCTTGACCAAAAATGAGAAAGTCGTCATAGAGGTAAGGGTATAAAAACACAATAGTTAATTTTATCTTCCTTTTTTGTAATAAAATTTAAGTTAATAGAGTATGGTCTAAGTCCATGTAGATTTATGCAAACTCATTACGGCAACCAGTTATTGTTACAAAATATTCATTCAAACATCTTCTGAAGTTAGCATTAGGAAAAAACAAGGAGCATGACACCATGTTTGAGGGGTTGACTTAGAAATTGTTGGGGTTCCCTTCCGAACCCCAAAAAGTTTTAAAGATTCTAAGATCAATTTTAAATCTATCATCATTGTAGAAGCAGAATGAAAATTTCCCTATACTTCAAACACACAAAACCCATAACGTTCAAAATTCCTTTCAGAATATCAGAACACTATGACTTACCTGAAATTATCGGCTATAGTTTAACATTAATATGAAACCCCAACTAACCAAAACCAATATTCTTATATAACGCTAGCGATACGAAAGCAATTCTCTACATT
>NC_051407.1:31997228-31997338 GCF_015228065.2 Penaeus monodon
AAATATATATTTATAAATGTATTAAATAGACCTTTGTACACATTCAAATTCATACATTTGCATAAGTATACGCTGTTATCTATTGCGTATATGCTTATAGAAATTACTTT
>NC_051407.1:31997661-31997746 GCF_015228065.2 Penaeus monodon
TCTAACCCAGCACTAGGATTCTCGTTTTTTGGGCAGTTAAAACGGGCTTTAGCGGGGTTTTTCATTGACAGCTCTGCAGACAGTA
>NC_051407.1:31999095-31999656 GCF_015228065.2 Penaeus monodon
CCCCAAAGTGGCTGCGTGGGACTCACTCGTGTAGGTTTGGTGACAGACGTAAAAAAAATATATATGAATAGGGCTACGAAGTCTTGAACATTAGCATCTGATACATTCGTGGATAAATCTACATTAAAATCACCGTAATACTAAATTGTTGTTTTCTTCACTTATTACTTTTATTACGTCTTTTTATCTTATCAAGGAAATGGTTATAAAACCATTTGAGGTCGTCTGTAAACTACCCGACAAACCCGGCTTACCTCTTGAATTTTTATTTCTATAAAAGAGTTCCAACAATGTTCCATAGTAGTTTTAAATCTGGGCCCTAGTTGTGAATCATGGCAATTCCTCACATTTAAAAGGCCACACCCCCACTTTGGCAAAAAAATTGTTAATGTAGCATTGAAATTAGGTGCATTAAAGAGATTTTATCTGTTTTTAATTTGTTTCACAGAAAGACATGATATGTACATTGATGTTCAGTGGATGTAAACATGAAAAAAATGTACGAGATGGAGAGGGATGCTGTTGATATTTTGACATAACAGATATCACATTTTCAGACAG
>NC_051407.1:31999813-32002535 GCF_015228065.2 Penaeus monodon
AAGATGTTAATCGTGTTGACCATTTTAGTAAAACTAAAATTGAATGGTAGCAAAGTTAATGTGACTGCATGATATGTAAGGTAAGATATTGTTAAGTAAAAATAATGGGGGCGCCTATTCAATGAGCATTTAAAAATGTCAGTAAAGTCCCAAAGAAAAAACAGGCAGTGGAACAGGTAATTTTACCCAAAAATAAATGCTAAATATGACAAGAGATAGTCAGACAAGTAAATCAGTGAATAGTTAAGCCATTAAATTAGTAAAGTGCAAAGACCTAATGGGGAAGTCGGGGTTTGTAAAGATAAAGTGAGTACCAGATAAGGGCGCCAAGCACGGTAGGTATATAAAATAAAGGCTAGAGAAGAAAGTAGGAAACCCAGTAATGAATTGAAAAAATAAATGATAATTGTTATTTTAGCATATTCAATCAGAATCCAGGGCTTCATAAGGAGAGCGAATGGCGGATAAAATTGGTAAAGTAAAGGACACCACATTTGTGTACAATTGATATGAAAGCTGAGTACTTGGGTCAGGATAAATGGGCATTAGGCAAAATAAGATGAGTGCCCGGTAAGAAAAGCAATTAATGCAACTGAATGCCAGTGCCAGTTAATCAAGTAATGGAATTAATGCCAGGAAGTAAAGCAATAAAAGAACCGAGTGCCAGGTAAGTAATGAAGGTAATGGAATGGAGTGCCAGGTAAGTAATGAAGGTAATAGAATGGAGTGCCAGGTAAGTAAGGCAGGTAATGGAACTGAGTGCCAAGAATGTAAGGTAAGAGGGCATCAGGCAAGTAAAGATGAGTTACAGGAAAGTAAGGCAGGTTACGGAAATTTAGTGCCAGGTAAGTTATGGCTTAAGTGCCAGGTAATAAGGCAGGTATTGGAATCGAGAGTCAGGCAAGTGAAGCAGGTAATACAACTGGAGCCAAAGATGTTAGGGAACTGGGCATCAGGTAAGTAATGTAATGTGAGTGCCGGGAAAAACAAGGCAGGTAATGGAATGAGTGCCAGGTAAGAAAGCCATGAAATTTAATCGAATACCAGGAAAGTCGGCTGGTAGTGTTATCGAATCCCAGTTTAAGGTAATAATGCAAATGCCAGGTAAAACAGGTAAAGGAATCAATTACCACGTAAGGGCAGGATTTATGAAACTTTGAAAAAAATGATATTAGCAAGTATGGTAGGGCTTTTTAAGCTTCATGGCTGATGTCAGAAGGATGTAGATGTGTTTGAAGTTTGTAAAAAGTGTCTGAAAAGGCCTGGAAACCAATGGTTTACCTCATTAGTAAGTACTTTTCCGTAAAATTGATGCTTCTTTTCTTCGGAGCAGTGGTCAAAAATGCAGAGTGAAATGTTTACCGATGTTTTACTTTTCGAATTTTGTATTGATTGGAACGCTCAAATAAAACTACTAAATCACCTTCATTAAAGCCTTAGATCACAGGTTTTTGGTTAACTCTCAGCCAATAAGGAGGCTAAGCGTTTTTCAGACGTAGCCGTTTTTTGTTAGATCTAGTATTTATCAAAACAAAGATTGTAAGGGAAAAAATTTTAAGTTGATTCTGTCGTTAACACACGTCACCTAAAAAAAATGGTTGAACCCCCTCTTACAAATCAGAAGAATATTTCGCAATGTTGTTCATTATGTTTGGACAAGAAGAACCCACTGAAAGTCTCATAAAAAAAAAAAGAAAAAATATATCAATTTTTGCATTCAAATTATTTTTTTCACATATTCCGGTTTTCTTTGGTCTCCAGCTGCCTCGTCACGCTCGGGCCGAGGTTCAACGAGGATCTGAGCCTCGTTTCTGCTTCCAGAGGTGCAGGCATGGCAGCATCGTACTATAAAGGAGGGGAGAGACCAGTATCACTGTTGGTTTCACCCCGACTGCCTTTATTCTGCAGTCAGTGATGCCTTCGCTGCTTTTCATACCGATGTTGTTACTGAAATTGCTTTTTACGCCCTTTCCTCTAACACCACCGCCGGTGGTGCTGTTTCCGCTATCACCGTTGCTGTTGCCACAGCTTTCGCTACTGCTTCTCTGTTGTTGAAATTTTATTACTGAGATGTTATTTGCTACAGGAATATTATATGAGTTTCCCAGGGATTGAAGAAAGCATTCCTCCGGGAGTAATCCAGGTTGCTATCATTATCTGATTTTGAAAAATTAAACATAAGATTTCTTTTGTTGAACCTCACACGTTTTGCTGATTGCTTGCTTGTATTTATCAATGGATTCATTCTTCCCCCCCCTAGATAAAAAAACAAATGCTTCAATATTTAAGGCCCTTCTCCCCGAGTCAGACACTTTACTTGACGATTCAAACATAATGATCTCCAAAACAGATTTTTATCTGTTCATTAAACATCGCGAATAAACTTATCAACGCGTGAGTCGTATAAGACTGCAATTCAAACCTCAAGTAAAACGGAAGCGGGATTTAAATGTAACGCAAGCACCGATTAAAAGTGCAGTGTTGCCTAGGAAAGGTAAGAGCTCTGTTGGCGAGTAACCAATAACACGCTGAGTGAGCAGCAGAGTCAATAAGAATTACTCGAGTATTGCACGAACATAGTACTTGATAATGTCACTTGTGTATCACGTATGTTCACTGCATATCATGATGGTCCACTTCTCGATTAGGCAGTTTTTTTTCACTGAAATCGGAATATTTGCGTAGAGCCATTTCAGCCTGTGCATATCCGGCAAGCATCCTG
>NC_051407.1:32002750-32003031 GCF_015228065.2 Penaeus monodon
GGCATAACACGGGAAACTCTCTCCCGTTGACCTCGACTCGCCAAAGTCATTCAGCCGAAGACGCGCACCCTCAGGTTTATGCAGATTTTCCTGAGACATTTCGCCGAAGAGGTCTTGGCTTGACGTCCTGGTTTTCTCGTCTTTTCACTTATCTCGATCTGTTTCCTGTTCGTATTGTGTTTCCTTTTTTCCGATTTTGTCTCTTATTTTGCTTTTCCTTGCTTCCGTCTTTTCACCTCCCCTCCTATCCCTCATTTTTGTTTTTGTTTTTTCCCCTCTTT
>NC_051407.1:32003052-32003954 GCF_015228065.2 Penaeus monodon
GACCCTTCTCCCTCTGCCCCTCTTTTTTGCCCCAGCCCAAAATTCTCTCCCAGTCCCCATATCCTGAAATGATATGTAAATGTATTGTCGAGATGAGTTCGTTATATGCATTAAGTGGATACGATAATATTGTAAATATTATCCTTAAACGAGACAAGAGTATATGACAAATAAATATGCGAGTGCGTCAAGGCAATTGTTTATTGAGTGATTATTGTACATCACAGCTGTTGACTTTCATTACTGTATAATTCATGACGTTGCTACAACATATTATTACATTTAGGTCCTTTTCAGTTTTCCCGCTTTACCGCTGAAATTTATACTTATGAATGCCATAAATCTGAAGTAACCTTACTGTATTTATAATCCTCTGGCTAGTGAGTCGTGTCGTTAGAAATAAATGAACTCAGATCGAAAAAAAAAACAGTTTCCCCTTTCTTTTTGATTTTTGAAATTTATGTTTTCACTTTTTTGTATCAAAACGGGTTAAGGGGTCAAATTTTGGTCACATTTCTTAGAGTGTTGTATTCTGAAAAGAAAGGTTTCTCATCTATGGAACGATTTTGGTTCAACGCTCTGAGATGTAATATATCTTTGCTTTGTATAGGATGAAACCCATGCATACTCAAGAAGGTAATCCTAATTTGTAAAAACAATTTAAAATGACTCAATCAATCATAGCTTCAAAGTTCACCGTCAAAGTATTATTCACCGTTAAAAAGGCTATGGAAAGAAGGATAATAGAAATAGAATAACTAAGCAAATTCTAGGACAAAGATCTTTTTGAAACGTAAAAGTTGCAGAGAGAGAACAACAAAAGGGCAAAGAAAAAGCCTGAAAGAGCATTTTACCCTTTTCAAGGAGATGTACTCCCCTTTCCCCACTATTTATAAACACAA
>NC_051407.1:32004054-32004120 GCF_015228065.2 Penaeus monodon
AAATTTATTTCATTTCCCAAATTTGGGGTTTTTATTCCTTTTTTTTCTTTTTTATCGTTTTTGTTT
>NC_051407.1:32005854-32006108 GCF_015228065.2 Penaeus monodon
ATAAATACATGAACAGTAACTGGCCTGAGGCTGCCTACCGGAAAGTTTCTTGTCATAAACCCGTATTTTTCTTCACAAACGTTTTCCTGCTCGGCCATTTTTCGCTCTCCGTTCAAACTCGAGCGTCACTGCACCTCTCGAGGCCCTAAAGCGGGTTACATGATAGCCCGGCCGCGCCTTCGGTCAATATCGGGACACTGTTACAATGCTCGGTTAAAATAAATGGATTGCTGTTGCTTGTGTCTTCTAAGAGG
>NC_051407.1:32006172-32006480 GCF_015228065.2 Penaeus monodon
TCGTTTCCCTTTTGAACGTACTGGAAACGCGAAACGCAGAATGATATAGTTGTTTCAAAAACGATTTTCCACGCAAGGTATACATTAATACAATACACATAGCTTCATTCAGATGTGAAAAAATACGTACGTGGTTGAAAGAGATAGAAAGAAGCACACAAACAGAGACTCGCACACGTGCAAATATGACGATATGAATTTTATGAATATAAATATACACACAGGCTTTATCCCTCTCTCCCATCATTCATTTATACATATGTACATTCAGAGATCCATAAGTCATTTGGGTTCGCAGAGTGATATTC
>NC_051407.1:32006796-32006885 GCF_015228065.2 Penaeus monodon
ATCTGGTTGTCACACTTCAAGCGCCACGGCCACAATCAAGTTAAGGAAACTTTATTACAGCAGTTTATCGTTCCATACACTCTTGTTAG
>NC_051407.1:32008197-32009555 GCF_015228065.2 Penaeus monodon
CATTCAAACATCTCCATATCTATAGACTCTTCGTTGCACCACACAGCAAACACTCGAATATACTCTTCCATGAAATACTCATCCTTCACTTTGGGCCCTTTTTTTAAATAGATGAATAATAACCGAAGGTCGGTGTTTCGGTTTCCATAATAAACCCTTATTTCTGAGTAAATATAGTAATTTTCCTGAAAGTTGATGGTAGAACTGGGGGCAACCACTAAACAAGAAATTTATTTTATTGTCCTCATACTATTTTTTTCTTTTCTTTATTTAGCCTAAAATTCTCGTTCTTGCTTTCTTCACTCACTTTCCTTTCCTCCTCTCCTTTCCATGTCCTTCTCCACATTTAGGACCCTCTTCCTTTTAAAAAACAATCCTTCTCTTCTCCTGTTCTCTCTACCATTTCCTTCCTCCTATTCCTTCTTTCTCACTATTCTCCTATACCGTTCTCCTCCAGTCCCCTTTATCACACATCGGCATCACAACCTGGTGCCCAACCCACAAGTGTATTGGGTCGGAAGTACCGTTAAGGCGATATTGATCTGATTATCCAATCACCTGATGGCACTTATGGGATGTGCTATTGGCGCTCGTGCGATGGCCAGCGAGGGAGAGACGCGGATGTTACACTGCTCATCTTTGGTTTCTGTCTCCGTTTTCCAGAGGAAAAACAGAGGAAATGGTATTGGTAAATATGTACTTAAGGAAATACAGTGTGATAGTAAATTGGAGAAAAATGACAAAAAAAATTGTCTTTGCCTATTGGTCTTTTTATTTTTTACTCAAAAAGGGAAAAACAACGGAATTGGTACTGGTTAAATATAAGCTGAAATCGACGCTTCTGAAAAGAAGAAGGGAAAGAGAGGATAAATGTAATAGTAATTGTAAATAAGTAAATTTTTACTTCTTTTTGTCTCTAATTCCAAAGGATGAGAAAAGCCTGCCTACCTTCGCTCTATGCTTTTCGGAAAGAAAAGAAAGAAAAGGATATGATTTTTTTTAAGCACCTTTGACTTTCTGTTCTCTGTTTCCAAAGAAAAAGAATGAAGACAAAGAAATGGGAATTAGTAAATATGTACAGTCAAAATAACAGACTTATAGTTTTCACCTTTCTAAATCTCCATTTATGAAAAGAAAAAAGAAGAGATGAAAAATACACTTATAGATTGTGACCAAAAAAAACATTGCTAAATATGCATAGTGTAAGAAACACTAATATTTTTACTTTTCACTTTCCGCTTTCGAAAAAAGAGAAGATAACGGTAAATACTAACAACAGGAAAAAACGATGTGCTTCTCTTTGTTTCCGTCTGTTTCCGTTATGAAAGAGAAAAACGTAAAGGGAGGAAAACTGTATA
>NC_051407.1:32009593-32009758 GCF_015228065.2 Penaeus monodon
TGCTTGCTTCGTGTGTTGGGGTTTCAAAGAAAGGGAGTGAGAAAATGATAATTAATCAAAACATAAATGTCACAAAAACTTCGAAAAGAGAAATGACTATTGTAAATAAAGAATTACACTAAAAGAAAACGTCTATTAGCCTTCATGTTCTGCAGAAAGCTTTCC
>NC_051407.1:32009796-32010002 GCF_015228065.2 Penaeus monodon
CGGTGATTGAAATAATAAATAACGATTGGGCTATATCATTATGCTGAAAAAATAACAGTTCTAAGTTTTGCCATTTTGTTCACATTTTTAAAAAGAGATGTAAAAAGAGATATAGCATATAGGTAATAATAATGACACATCCACTTTATTAACTGTAGATATAACAAAAATAAGAAACCGGCTTAGACAACAACAATACTTAATCG
>NC_051407.1:32010047-32010474 GCF_015228065.2 Penaeus monodon
AACAAAGCACCACGTACCACCACCAACAATGATAAAAAAAAACAGTCACATAGCAATACAACCTGCATTTTAACTTAAAACGCCTAAATGAATACGTCATAGAATATGAACCAGAGAAAAAAAAATTCCACTAATTATACAGCGCGCATTTGGTCGTAATCGTGTGTTTAATTATAATCATTGACATTATGACACCAACATATAGGATTTGTATAAACACTCACAAAAATTCATTCGACTTCATGCCTATGTACGTACAATAACGGAAGGCATTTATAGAAACATATTATAGTTATAGTCGCGATATGCGCAGTTGAATTTCCACTGGTTATTCAAGAACATATCATTGGTAATGCTGCGGATGGCATTATCCTTGGACATTTTTACATGTTACACAGACCACGCATACCACACACAAAACCCCACG
>NC_051407.1:32011449-32011586 GCF_015228065.2 Penaeus monodon
GCGGGGGGGTAAATGATAATAATGATAGAAATAAATAAAAAAATCCACATCGCCATTCATGCAAAATGAATTCTATCAATGTTGTCATTGAGAAAACTTATATTAGGGACTACCCTCAGAGAGCGCGCGCCGCGCGC
>NC_051407.1:32011651-32011871 GCF_015228065.2 Penaeus monodon
GAGGAGGAAAACGTGCCAACAAACATATGTAATTTATTAATAAAACTCTCGTAATTACATTAACACAGTAATCATTATCGCAATTGCATATAAGATAATACCAATATAACACGCATTCAAAATTCCATACACGAAATAAGTCATGCAAAAAAAAAAAAAAACAGCGTACATTAGAAACACTGTCAACACTGTTAAAGTATCAGCAACCATTATACATAAC
>NC_051407.1:32011956-32012069 GCF_015228065.2 Penaeus monodon
AGACAAAGCTTACATCCATACGAAAAAGGTAATATCAAAACATTCCTTGCTTGGTTAAAATTTACTGTGCAATTCAAAAACATCCTTATTATCCACCATCAAACAGCAAGTGT
>NC_051407.1:32012094-32012792 GCF_015228065.2 Penaeus monodon
CGACCATGTAATAAAAACATCAGTACCAACATCACCAGGTAATAAAAATCTTTCGCTTTAGTTCGCGCAGGAGGTGTCATTTCTGAAGAATATTTTCCCGCGAACGACCTCATGGGAGAGAGAGGCGGAGGGGAGGAGGCCCATTAGGTACAAAGGGGGGAGGGGAGGGGGCCATCGGGTACAAGGGGGGGAGTGGAGGGGGCATCGGGTACAAGAGGGGACAAGGGGTGGTGTCGTCGGAGGCGGTGGGGCGGGGGGGGCGTCTGCTCTCTCTCTGGCAACTCCACGATGGGAGGCGGGAGGGGTGCTGGATTTTTTCGAACGTTCCACAAACTGCCAGATATTGCCCCGCTTAAAGAATTTTCTATAAATAAAAGACAGTATTTCCGTCATTTTCTTCTTCACTTTCTCTAAACATTGTTCAGGTTATAATGTCAATTACTATTATTAACATGAGATACTTATTTGGAAATATCGTCACTCTGTCATTATTATTATCGCTATCATCTGTATAACACATGTACCGTTAACTTAACATTGTCATTATTGTAATCAGTAGTAACTTCCTCATTAATATCACGATTAATCATTCATAATCAATACATAGTTCTAGCATTCTGACCATTACACATTCATAATCGTTATAACTGATAATATTCAATACTAACACGTCCCAGATAAACGTATTCATAAAGTAG
>NC_051407.1:32012884-32012982 GCF_015228065.2 Penaeus monodon
GAGACATGTGTTTAAGCTTTCCAAGGCAGATTAACATTGTATTCCTCACGTACACCAATATAAATCATTATGATACAATGATAATAGATCGTCGTGGA
>NC_051407.1:32013258-32013996 GCF_015228065.2 Penaeus monodon
GAATTCTATAGACGAAATTAATTGGGGCAAGGGACCGGGATGATGGATTCGATGTCACCCTTAACCCAGGAAGTAAATAAGAAGTTCTTGGCGGGTATTGGCGAACTTATCATCGAGTTCCCGTGCGCTCCCTGCCTCGCCTGGAAATATTGATGGTACTGGAATGCGAAGGAATCCACGTTTAATTCGGTCCAGGCAGGGACTTCCCTCTCTAAATTTAATGATAACGAAAGAGGATAGAAAGATTATGTGTAAAAGAGAGAAGAGGAGAGAAAGATTATGTGTAAAAGAGAGAACGAGAAGAGAAAGATTTGTGTAAAAGAGAAAGAGAAGAGAAAGAATATGTGTGTAAAAAACAGAGAAAGAGAAGAGAAAGATATGTGTAAAGAGAAACGAGAAGAGAAAGAATATGTGTAAAAAGAGAAAGAGAAGAGAAAGAATAGGTGTAAAAAAGAGAGAAAGAGGAGATAAGATTAGTAAAACAAGAGAAAGAGGAGATAAAGAATATGTTATAAAAAGAGAACAGAAAGCAAAGTTAGAGTATGTATAAGAGAGAAGGAGAGGACGAATGAAAAAGAAGAAAATATAGAGCAGAGAAAAAGAAGTAGAGAAGCGAAAAGGGTGAAAGAAAAGAAGATCATGTGATAAGGATAAAGGTAAAAAAAGTAGGTAACAGAAAAATTATTCAATTAAAGAAGAGAAAATGAAAAAGGGGCCTATCTTTTTAAAACTTGATAT
>NC_051407.1:32014868-32015602 GCF_015228065.2 Penaeus monodon
ATAATGAAGTTTAAAAAGATAGGCCCCTTTCATTTTCTCTTCTTTTAATTGAATAATTTTCTGTTAACTACTTGTTTAACTTATCTTATCATCAAATGATCTTTCTTTTCTTTCCACCCTTTTCTCTCTATAATTCTTTTTTCTCTTGCCTCTATATTCGTCTTTTTCATTCGTACTCTCGTTTTCCTCTTATACATACTATAACTTTGCTCTTTCTCTTTTTATAATCTTCTTTATCTCCTCTTCTCTTTTTTTTACATAATCTTTATCTCCTCTTTCTCTCTTTTACACCATATTCTTTTCTCTTCTCTTTCTCTTTTTACACATAATCTTTCTCTCCTCTTTCTCTTTTAACATTATTCTTTCTCTTATCTTTCTCTTTTTTACACATATTCTTTATGTTCTCTTTCTCTCTTTACACATAATCTTTCTCTCCTCGTTCTCTCTTTAACACAATAAATCTTTCTCTCCTCTTTCTCTCTTTTACAACATGATCTTTCTTCTCCTCTTTCGTTATCATTAAATTTAGAGCGGAAGTCATGCCGGGACCGAAATTAAACGTGGATTCCTTCGCATTACCAGTACCCAATATTTCCGGCGCGCAGGGAGCAGTTTCCAACTCGATGATAAGTTCGCCAATACCGCCATAAACTTCTTAATTTACTTCCTGGGTTAAGGGGTGAAATCGAATCCATCATCCGGTCCCTTGCCCAAGTTAATTCGTCATAGGATTC
>NC_051407.1:32015633-32015724 GCF_015228065.2 Penaeus monodon
GTCCTCTCTTTTTATCATCATCTAACTATATATATAAAATCTCTCTATTTTTTTGATTATTATCCACAATTGCACATGATTTTTTTTATTA
>NC_051407.1:32016054-32016386 GCF_015228065.2 Penaeus monodon
TTTTAAATTTGATCGTTAAAAACGTTTATGAAGTGTAATGGTAGAATGAAGAAAGTATGATTATGATGATTACGTGTTTTAATGAGGTTATACTGATTACAATAATGACAAGTTAGTTGGGTAACATTGGTTTTTACAGGGAAAAGCGATAATAAAAATGACAGAGGGACGATTTACGCAAATAAGTAGATAATGTTAAAAATAGTAATGACATTATAAACCTGAAAAATGTTTTAAAAAAGAAAAAGAAAAAGAACGGAAAACAGTCTTTACTTTATATGAAAAATTCTTTAAGCGGGAAATATGGGCATTTTGGGAACTTTCACCAAGCA
>NC_051407.1:32016415-32016628 GCF_015228065.2 Penaeus monodon
TTTCCCTTTGTACCCGATGGCCCCCTCCACCCCCCCCCTTTGTACCCGATGGCCCCCCCCCCCCCTTTTTGTCCCCTATGGCTCCCCCCCCTCCCCCTCTCCTCCATGAGGCGTTCGCGGAAAAAATTTCTAAAAAATGACGACCCCGGCGCGAAACAAAAAGCAAAAGATTTTTATTCCCTGGTGATTTGGTACTGGTTTTTTTACATGGTC
>NC_051407.1:32016654-32016770 GCF_015228065.2 Penaeus monodon
ACACTTGCGTTTTTGATGGTGATAATAATGATGTTTTGAATTGAACGAAATTTTTCCCGCAGAGGAATTTTGATATAGACGTTTTCTTAGGGATGATAAGTTTGTCTTACAACAAC
>NC_051407.1:32016852-32017041 GCF_015228065.2 Penaeus monodon
TTGCTGATACTTTAACGTTTTTGACAGGTTCTAATGTGACGCTTTTTTTTTTTTTGATGACTTATTTTCGTGTATGGGAATTTTTGAATGGCGTGTTATATGGTTTTTTCTTATAGCATTTCGATAATGATTTCTGTGTAAGTATTACGAGGTTTTTTTTTAAAAAATTATATGTTTTTTGCACTTTTC
>NC_051407.1:32017099-32017213 GCF_015228065.2 Penaeus monodon
GGCGCGCGCGCGCTCTTGAGGGGTATTAAATATAAGTTTTTCTCAATGAAAATTGATAGAATTTATTTGCATGAAATGCGATGTGGATTTTTTTTATTTTTTTTAAACATTTTA
>NC_051407.1:32018167-32018781 GCF_015228065.2 Penaeus monodon
AAAATGTAAAATGTCAAGGAAAATTTCTCGCAGCATTCCAATGAATTTTTTTGAAAACCCAGTAAATTTTTCCAATGCGCATACGCGAACTATAACTATAATATTGTTTCATAAACCTTCCCAGTTTTTGTAGTACTAGGCAGTAAAAGTCGAATAAATTTTTGGATGTTTATACATCCTAATAATGTTGGGTCAAAAGTAATGTGAAAATTTAACACACGATTCAGACCAAAGGCCGCTGTTAATTAGGGAATTTTTTTTTTCTTTTGGTTCAATTTTATGACGATCATTTGGCGTTTTTGTTAAAAAGAGGTTGTAATTGCTAGTGCTGTTTTTTTTTCATTGTTTGGGGGTGGTAGTGGTGGCTGTTGTTAATATTAATTAATTTTTCTATTATGATTAAAATATTTTGATTAAGTTATTTTTGTTTTCTAAGCTGTTCATTTTGTTTAATCTACGTGAAAAAAGTGGATGGTCATTATTTTACTAATGCATATCTTTTTTTACTTTTTTTAAAAAAATGTGAACAAATGGCAAAACTGAAAACTGTTATTTTTCGCAAAGAAAATTTGACAATCGTTATTTTTTATTTCAATCACCCTTGCATTTTACCC
>NC_051407.1:32018802-32018964 GCF_015228065.2 Penaeus monodon
GGAAAGTATATGCAGGAAAAAGAAGGCTAAAGACGTTTTTCTTTTTTTGTAAATTTTTATTACAAATTCATTTCCTCTTTCGAAAGTTTTGTGACATTTGTTTTTAATTATTATCATTTTTCAATCCCCCTTTTTTTTGAAACCCAAACACAGAAGCAAGCA
>NC_051407.1:32019003-32019789 GCF_015228065.2 Penaeus monodon
ATAAAGTTTTTCCCCCTTCGTTTTTTTTTGAAACGGAAAAAGAACGGAAACAAAGAGAAGCAACTCGTTTTTTTTGTTGAGTATTTACCCTTTTCTTTTTTTTCGAAAGCGGAAGTGAAAAGTAAAAATTTAGTGTTTTACAAAAAAGATATTTAGCAATGTTTTTTTTTTCACAACATAAGTGTATTTTATCCTTCTTTTTCTTTATAAAGGAGAAGAAAGTGAAAACATCAGCTTTTATTTTATGAATATTACTAAGCCATTTCCTTTGTTTCATTTTTTTTCTTTTGGAAACAGAGACAGAAAGTAAAAGGTGCTTTAAAAAAAAACTATCCTTTTCTTCTTTTTTTTTCCGAAAGCATAGAGCGAAAGGTAGGCGGTTTTTCCCTTTGGGAATTAGAGACAAAAAGAAGTAAAAAAAATTTCTATTTTAATTTACTATTAATTTTCCCCTCTTCCTCTTTTTCTTTCAGAAACGTCGATTTCGTTTTATTTTCCAGTACCAATTCCTTGTTTCCCAATTTTTAAAGTAAAAATAAAAGACCAAGGCAAAAACAATTTTTTTTGTCATTTTTTCAATTTATATCACACTGTATTTTCCCTTTAAAACAATTTCCAATACCCTTTTTCTGTTTTTCCTCTGGAAAACGGAGACAAAAACCAAAAATGAGCAGGTGTACATCCGGTTCCCTCGTGGCATCGCACCCAGGCCAATAGCACATCCCAAAGTGCCATCAGGGGATTGGTAAAAACAAAGGGATTTTAAAAATTCCGGGGCCCTTTACC
>NC_051407.1:32019889-32020092 GCF_015228065.2 Penaeus monodon
GGAAAAGACAGTGAATTCTGGAGAAAGAATGAATAAAAAGAGAAAGAAATTTCAGAGTAAAAATGTGAAAGAAATATATAATACTTTAGAGAAAACTAAGAAAAAATAAAAATAAAAATGAAAGAAAGAAAAAAGAGTATTCTGCAGAAAACAGATTTTTTTTTGAAAATATTGAAAAAGGAGAGAAAAAAAGGTACATTCTG
>NC_051407.1:32020200-32020632 GCF_015228065.2 Penaeus monodon
CCTAAGAGAAAGATGGTGCATTCTAAAGAGAAAATGGAGAAAGGGAAGTGTATCCAGAATAAATAACTAGGAAGGAAGGAGAAAGGAGGATTAGAAGAAAAATCGCGAATCTGGGTTAACAGGGAAACAGAATGAAAATATATTGAGGAAAGGAATTATCGGGATATGAAGCTTTTTTTCTTTTATCTACTCCATCTTATTTTCGTCCTAATGCTATTAATCAGTGTTAAAGAAAGAATTACATTTTTTGTCGTCATTTCATATGGATGATCTGCGGTTTTCGTAAAGGTTTTTAAAAACATTACAGTATATTTGGCTTCTTCCCTTGTAGGTCCGTGTTTCTGAGTCTCAGAAATGAAAACTTTTATTTTTCATTTCCATTCTCTCTCGTAACCAATGTAAGGATATCTCTAATGCAAAAAGGATCCCTCC
>NC_051407.1:32020955-32021125 GCF_015228065.2 Penaeus monodon
GCCGAAGATCGCGTCGCTTATCTTAATAAATGTCAGACATCCAACGCTGCGCTGAATGCCATCGTTCACTTGGAAGCGCGTCTGAATCTCTTCTGTTTGCATTTTTTCTTTTCTCACTTTCTCGTTGTACTTTTTTTCTTTTCTTTACTGTTGTGTGTTTCTTTTTTTAT
>NC_051407.1:32021464-32021681 GCF_015228065.2 Penaeus monodon
ATCACAACTTACGTAATGCGAACAGCAATACAGAAAAAAAAAACGAAACAGGGAGATAGATACACAGGGTAGGAAAATATAAACTTTAATGTATGCCAGCCAACAAATCATATACAATTCCACAGGTGCAGAACAATAAATTTGACTCCATTAACCGCAAGAACGAGGAAAGAGTTGAGGAAGATTTATAAAGGCAGTTTGGAACAGAAAGAGCCAC
>NC_051407.1:32022447-32022670 GCF_015228065.2 Penaeus monodon
GCGCAATTTATACAGCTAGATCTGAGTACAGTAAACACAGAGCTAAAACATACGGCCAAGATAATATTTACACTAAACAGATTAAATCTAGCCATAAAATGCATTCTCGAATTCGAATATGCTAAGACGTTTACAGAAAAACTTGCGTTGGTGATGTATTCGGCTTTCCTTAGTTTCCAAATCCACTAGTAATATGTTGAAATAGGGGCTGCACTTACCAAAA
>NC_051407.1:32022688-32023081 GCF_015228065.2 Penaeus monodon
CTCCAAATTTGCTTAAATATGGTGGCTCAAATTCTTCAAAGGGAAAACAAATGGTTTTAAATACTTTTTTTATTTATTATTTTACCTTCAAACAAATATATATTTAGAATATGCTTTTCTTTTTTTATATAATACACACGTATAAAACCGTCTGGTGATAAGTTGCTTTGAGGAGGAACAGCTCGCGTGGACAGATGCAGAGGCAGGGTGACGGTGCTATTAGAAAGGGATTTAGGGTGAAAAATATCGGGTTCGACCACGGAAAGGGTGGAATGTTTAGGAAAGGAGAATGGAGACAAAAAAAAAAAAAGAAAGGTTGTGGAGTGACATGAAAAAAAGGAGCTGGGAGAGATATGGTGAGGTGCGAATAAGGGAGATAAAAAAATGTGGGAT
>NC_051407.1:32023486-32023689 GCF_015228065.2 Penaeus monodon
GGGGGGGGGGAGGAATCGGAGAAAAACACCGACGACACAGTAGCGAAGTTTGTATATGCCAGAGACGCGAACATGACAGACGTAAATATACAGAATGTGGGCGAAGAAATGTGACAAATTTATCCCTTTTTCGCTCGAGGCAGGGCTTTATGACGTCACGCTGGCACTCGTGGGTGGCACAACTGACCGAAAAGGGACTGACA
>NC_051407.1:32024054-32024494 GCF_015228065.2 Penaeus monodon
ATCGAAGACATAAGCGAAATCTCACACTTACAAAAGCTTATCCAGAATCCTTGAGCTCGAATAAAAGTGAAGGTGTAACGCTCAAAATTGACTGCCAATAAGACGGTGTTAAAAGTAATTAAGAAAGCGATAAGTTACTCAGAACGTCTTAAGCCAAGGAAGATAAGATTGTCTCGAGGGGAGACTTTTTTTCAGAATCCTGAAGGGTTCTTGTGGAGAGTTATTATAAGCCTGTTAGCGTTGAGTCCTGGACGTGTGTAAATCAGTGTGTGGTTGACGGGGTGAGTTTGTTTATGTGGTTGATAATTTATGCATTTGACATACAGGAGTTTGAATTTCGTTGCACAGTATTCATTGTGACTTGCAGTAATAAGTATGGATGAGAATGAGTTGTTATGGTGAAATGCGGCCCTTGGTGTGTTAAGATGTTAATTTTCCTT
>NC_051407.1:32024772-32025028 GCF_015228065.2 Penaeus monodon
GCGCCTCTCTATTTACAATGTTTTAATCATATATGTGTTATGTTTATTTAGATCGTGAATTAGATACTCGCGTCAAGTCTCCAAGCTCCGCTACTGCCGCCACGCTCCGCTACAGGGTGATTAACACAAACCGGGGACCGTGAATTTGCTGTATTTGATTACAACAAATACCCCAAGTGACCGGACACTTGTGGGTGATTTTCCTGCTTAACCGAATGAATGGCCGAAGGGAATTACCTCTTCCAAAACATACATT
>NC_051407.1:32025184-32025712 GCF_015228065.2 Penaeus monodon
GGAACGTACATGAGCTCACACGAGAAGGTCTTGGCTGGAGACGAATCCCAAACAACATGGAGTCCATTAAACAGAACATGTATGGTGCATTACAAGTTAATTAGATAAATCGTGTGAATGGAAGTGAAATGAAAACGTTCGATCGACAACTCTCAACATTTAAAAATAGTTTACTTTACATCTACACTTTGTCAACGAAGCAGATAGACTGCCGAAGTGCGCAGAAAGAACAGCCTGTTACAGGGTCTCCCGAGCGGAGGAGACGGCTCATCAAAGGCGCCTCTCGCTCGGGAACAGTCGGTATATAAAACTACAGTTTGGTTAAACGTTCAAGATACATTATACATATTTCCTTCTTCTTCTTTTTCTTTGTTTCTCGCCTTGTATACCACTGATTACAACGTAGAAAGCAACTTTGGTAAAATGTATTGTCTTCTGGAATGGTAATACCAAAACACAAAAACACTGACAGAAGCAATGCTAATAGACCTTGGCTCTTATATACACATTTACTTAACACGGGGCGTA
>NC_051407.1:32025762-32026299 GCF_015228065.2 Penaeus monodon
TTGCAGTAGGAGATCCCCGTGTGTACATATGTTCCGTCGTCAGCTATTTAGTGTGTCTCAGTGAATATCTCAACCGAGCTCCTGATCGCCGTTGCTTCAGTATGGATAATGAACCTTAGGTCCTACTGGAATAAGCATCATAATTGTCTTGGCTCCTCGCGTAGCTGTGCACTGCTGCCAGTGTCTGACAGCGTAAACTGTACATTTGTCTTAATTACGTACGTATTCATAAGCTCCTCAAACGGCGATCGGGAAAATCAATAATGACCCTTGGATTTCTCGAGTCACAAGGCCCATTTCCCTATCCACTGGCGGCCCAACCTCGCAGTGTTCATAGTACACTCACTCAAGATAAACAAGGCGCAGCCTGCCTCTGAAAGGGACTGCCTTCTGGCTTATTATACACTGCAATAGTTTTAGATACTTGTGGAGCCTGGCTGCCACGCCCTGGGGACGCAGCTGGCGGCTATGTGATCTGCCAGCTTGCGTTTCGCCTAATGGCTTTTCAGGTTAACACTTTCTTTGTTATGTTATTAT
>NC_051407.1:32026419-32026769 GCF_015228065.2 Penaeus monodon
CACATTGTAATAAACAAAAGTATGCATCTCCATATACAGTAAAAAAAAATTTAATGTAGAATTAATACATTTGTGCATACGCATGTAACAAAATGACCACATATAATTTTCATCAAATCTTTAGCTCTAACCCCGCACACACACACACAGGTAGACTCGTCAGCGCCTACGACATGGCCTACTACAGTTGTCTAAAAGGGTTTCACTGCCGAGCCTCTTCTTCGTGCCTTCTGCTGCAAATTAACTATCTCATGGCACTGCATTTGGTCAAGCCTGTAATAATGACCCTCCCCTTCTGCCCCTCTCCCATCCCAACTTCACATCAGGTTCGGCCATGATTGATGACTGTC
>NC_051407.1:32027157-32027407 GCF_015228065.2 Penaeus monodon
TCGGATCTGGCCTGGTTAAACACACGCACAATCCCCGTCACACACTGACTGGGGAAGCTGACAGCTGATTGGCGGCCGGAGTCTGGCCTCAACACTCCACTTTAAGACAAGAAGAGGTTTCCCTAAAAAGTTTCCGAGGTTTGCTTGTTTTCCCCGTCGGTCTCCCGGCCTTGAGGTTAAACACACATAATTTGTCACCACTTTATTCGAGCGGCTCCTTGAAGACATATACATGAGCGTCTCCTCGGGA
>NC_051407.1:32027442-32027507 GCF_015228065.2 Penaeus monodon
GCCTGGAGTCCCGAAGTCAGCACACAATGAACGGATACACTTCATATAGAGGATATCATATTTCC
>NC_051407.1:32027552-32027633 GCF_015228065.2 Penaeus monodon
TATCGGTTTATTTCACAATTCCAAAACCAATACCAGTCGATGTTGATTATATTCGCTGATACGTGCAGGTGTCTGGTTACC
>NC_051407.1:32027789-32027939 GCF_015228065.2 Penaeus monodon
CCTGACTATGACACCGAGATCGGACTAACAATTCCAGAAATGGCCTGAACGCGCAGTTTATCCTCTCCAGGACGTGGCCGGATGAGCGAGACGAGGCAGCACCCGAGGCCGTGACACACGTATTCTCAGTGGGAGTAATAGTGGCTGGCG
>NC_051407.1:32028180-32028677 GCF_015228065.2 Penaeus monodon
CATGTTTTTACAAATTTATTTATCTAGGTCATTTTTTTTCCTCGATGCTTCGTATAATCATACAAAGTACACGTGCAAGTATACATACATGTATCCTCCAAGGGACACACGAGCTTATACACAGGGAGCGCCTGGCCATTTCGAAAAGACGTTTCACAAAACAAAACAGCTCCTTTTTCACAGAGAAAATAAAAAATAAAATAATAAAAGGACACTGCCAAGCTTCCATAATCAATAAATATAGGAAGAAAAAGGGATATACAGAGTAGTGAGGATGAAAATGGATTACAGCAGTGATGAATATTGCTCGGATAATAACAGTGATGATATTATTTAGGTATATGTAACTATGTTGAATAATATGAGCAACAGTACTAATAAACACCCACAGCATATGATATGAATACTGGTTTATGGTTGTCATTATTACAATTAACTTCCAAAGTTAATTAATATTACTATATGATATCCTCTCGACGAAACTAACTAAACCACTT
>NC_051407.1:32028791-32028991 GCF_015228065.2 Penaeus monodon
CTTCGTTTAATATCAATACTTTATTTTTTCTCAGGGAATAATTACAATTTCCTGTTACACTAAGTCAGTTCTGTAACACACTTGAAGCATCGTTAGGAGTCCTCGCAATCCTCATTTTCACGCCGAGCGCTCCCGGCAACGATGCAGCCGGGTGAGGCACAGCACGCGCACTTCCGGCGACCGAGGGGACGCAGCGCAGG
>NC_051407.1:32029018-32029146 GCF_015228065.2 Penaeus monodon
TCTTCCGCGGCGCAACAAGTCCCGGGAAGAGAGGCAAGCGTCAGCCTCCGCCCTTGGCACTTCCTGCGGCAGAGAGAGCTAAAACTTTGGCACTGGAGTTCGGTTCAGTTGCTCGCAGGGGCAGCTGG
>NC_051407.1:32029229-32029349 GCF_015228065.2 Penaeus monodon
GAAGTGCAGGAGCAGCAGCAGCAAACGGCGCTTCCTCGTCCATCACGCCAGCTGGAATGAGAACAGATGGACAGTCTTCACAACTGGTCTTTAGAGCAGGACTTCTGTTAAACAAGAAAT
>NC_051407.1:32032939-32034294 GCF_015228065.2 Penaeus monodon
TTAGAATAGCACTTTATATCTACGAGGATCCCCATATATACCGTGCGTATATGTGAATGTATTTATTGTATTTACTGCCATCTCTAAGTGTGGAAATTGATGTATTCAACGCCAAAGGAAATTATTTCAACCGGGCACACACGGCCTGAAATATTGAAGCGCCGAGGCACCACCAAGAGCGATGCAAACGCGATTGAATCAAGTCAACATTTCCTCGCAACATTGAGCTCGGCGTGACCGTTGCCGACGCAGATCAGGGTTCTTATTCACTGAATGAAATAACGATTCCGCAGACCAACATACGGTCACACAAAGCATGAATGCGCGATCTATTCCCGCCCAATGCCCGCGGTCCCTTTCCATTATCATCGTTTAAAAAAGAGAGAGGAAAGTGACATGTTTTACGGAGAAACCCCTCGCGACTCACCTTGCGCGGCGGGCGAGAAGGTCCTGCGGCTGCTGCTGCATCGCCATGGGCTGAGGGCGGGCGGTGTTACCTCAGGAGCAGCACGCCCACGAGAGGGGCCAGCACCCACAGCCCTGTCAGGCCGCGCCCGTCGCTCCCTGAAGGAGGTGGAGGAGATGTTACTGAAGAGAAGAGAAACCTGATGATTGAATATTCATGGCAGAGAGGATGAGGTTGATGTTTCTCAGTTTGTTGACTTGTTTGTTGCATGTTTAGTGTATTTGCAAATGAGAGCTGGAAAGCAAGCGCCTTTTATTTGCCGCGACCACTCGGGAGCTGCTCCGAGAACGAGTCTCGACCTCCTTTCACGACCGAGACTCTGGCAAACGGTAAATATGAATTCCATTACGCCAGCAAATCCCAGCAAACCTGCAGCTGAGCATCGAGACCCCACAATGAACCCAGCCACGGCAAAAAAAGAGAGCGTGTGTATCCTGCTTTGAGTCTCAAGACAACAACGATTCCTAGCATAAACAGGACCTGACAATGACTCGAACCTGGACCAAAATGGCGCGTGTCGTCTTTTCTCATGAAAGTGAACAGCCTGAACAAATTGAAGAGAAGAAAGAACGCTCATTGAATTCTAACAATTTCTCCACTGAATATATCCGGTTTCAGTCTTGCCAATTCAGGCAGTAAGTGAGAATTACAGTATTGCTGCTTGGTCAAATACTGTGAAATTTCCCTTTCCATATGAGTGCCGACTTCACTAATCCAAATGTACGTGAGGCAAACATCAAAACGGACAGACCAGAACGAAACATGTTAATAGATTACTCTAGAATGAGTTCAAGGTTTGTCGCGCATTTTCGAATATCTTTTGAAGTAAAGCTAGATTAGTTCCATTAATGTCAGGAAAAGTTCGCCAGTCGTTTGACTGAGCATTTCC
>NC_051407.1:32035278-32035852 GCF_015228065.2 Penaeus monodon
CCACTTTTCCTTCATATCTTAGTGACAATGTTATTCTTTACTGTAAATCAGCTAAATTTATAATGGTCTTCGCATTTTGGCGTTTTGACTTTTGACTTTTTCGTGCATGCAAGCAGCACTTTTATTTCCTCCCAGGTATTTAGTACGAAATTTTCCAACCGTCTACCTTTTCTCTTGTAGTTGCTTTTACTCTCGTCAATTTGGCAAAGATGAACATGATCTGTGTCACTTCTAGTCCTTCGTTTTGGCTACTCGTCCTTCTACCTTCAGTCATATCTACTGTTACGTGAAACTTCCTTGTTCCTCCAGCCTTTCATTGTGGATCCTTCACTTGCAATTGGGTGCTGCTCCTCACTTGCCTGCTATTCGCTTTATAATTTCTAGTCAGTTATTGCCATTTTTTCTTCTTTCTTTTGTCTATGAAAAGCTGCACTCCTGTGATTTTTTATTTCGACATAAATTATGAACATTTCAAGAAACCATGACTAAGAAATTAGACTACCCATTGTCCGATTTTCTACGAATTTATAAGTGAACTACGACTGTACTAATGCATTGCACTAGTTCTCTCCAC
>NC_051407.1:32035924-32036338 GCF_015228065.2 Penaeus monodon
TGGAAAACCTAAAAGGCCTCCAAAGGCAACCAAGGTTCATGGATGTTGGAAATCAAAAAATGTCTGACAAAATCCAATCCATTTAAGGTGAAATGTGGAAAATGTAGCGTACACTCATAATGGATATTGCAATGACGGTATAAATTTCGAGTCATTACAACAATTTTTTTTCCTGCTCGTCAACTGACTGACCTTCGGGCACTTATAGACACAGACCCATTATGACCTTCCGTGCCTGCCTACCAGAACTAAAACCAGGTCTTCACCAAACTACTTCGTTCCGGCAGATTGCAACCGTTTTACCGTCAGTGATAAGTTATTCGATTATATGTAAATATAATAACATATGTGGAAATTCGCAAAATATGGATAGTATGTTCCTTACGATAACCTATTACTCAGAAGATGAAACAA
>NC_051407.1:32039470-32040397 GCF_015228065.2 Penaeus monodon
TGTGCGTGAGGAAGCCGCGAGCGAAGATGGTTTTCTCGCGGTAGTAGACGGCGGCGATGGTGGCGGAGCAGCGGAGCTTGAGGTGGCCGTGGCGCAGGTGGCTCATGCGCGCCCGGAAGTGCAGGCCCAGGATCGAGGTCTCCAGCCCGCCGCCGTTGGACACCGGCGCGTAGTCCACCAGGAACCCGCTGTCCGCCTGTGGGAGAGGCAGCGGTAGTTAGGTCATGCTCCAGGAGGGGGTGTGGGGCGTTGATTAGTTGGGGGGGAGGGGGCTGAGGGGGAGGAGGCAGGGCGCAGAGAGAACAAGGAACCCGCTGTCCGATTTAAGGGGGGGGGAGGGTAGACAGAGGGAGGTGATGTTAAGAAAGGGGATTTGTTGATTACGTGGCGGGGAGGAGGGGGAGGAGGGGGAGGGGGAAGACATAAACACGAAGTCCACCGGGACCCCGCTGTTCCTCTTAAGGGGGGGGGGGGGCAGCTAGTGAATGTTGGGGGGAAGGCCGTTGATTAATTGATTAGGGGAGAGGAATGGTTGTCCGTACTGGTGGGAGGGGAGGGGGGGGGGTGATTAGGTGAGATGGAAGGAAGGTGTCACTGACTGGTGTTCGCCGGAAACCCAGGTTGTAAGGAGGGGGGGAGACTTGAGGGGGAGGGGGGGTGAGGAGGACTTTTGGATCCACCTTCTGTCTAATGGATACTTAGCTATCTAACTGATAAATGGGAAGGGAGCAAGGGACACATTTATTTGTGTGTGTGTGTCCGAAAGGTCTACGAAAAATGGGTGAAGGATATATAATAGTAAATGATAACAGCTATCCATAAAGCTTAAGAACACTCGGAAATATGAAGGAGATACTGAATAACTTTCTTAAGAAAGAGAGAGAGAAAATGACTTTTCTTTCCTAAGAAAGAAAAGTATTTTTTTTC
>NC_051407.1:32040448-32040806 GCF_015228065.2 Penaeus monodon
CTTCGCTATCTTCTTACCTATTCATCTATTTCTCTACCTACCCATCGACTCATCTATCTACCTGGCCATCTATTAATCCAAATCAATACATCACTCTCGCTCTATACTATCCACCCAACACCCACACACCCAACCCATATGAACTCCCCAAGAAACAAATACAAATCCCTACGTAAACCTCACCTGCTTGTCGTTGATGTACCACATCAGGGCGGCCGCTGGCTTTGACGGAGAGGATGTGCAGTTCACCTGAACGAGGTCACCCACGTGGTATTTTGTGCGCATGCCCGAGATGTGTGGGTCGTGCTCGGGCATGTCTGCGAGGAGGCAGGCCAAGTGTTAGGAGAGAAGGTGGGTT
>NC_051407.1:32041360-32041919 GCF_015228065.2 Penaeus monodon
TTTCCTTTGTACAAGAACCTAATTAAGATAAAACGAATTAATTACATGAGACGGACATGTAAGAAAGGACAAACATAAACAAAAGAAACTAATCATTGTAAGAAAACAGACGAGCAAAGCAAAACAAAGGAGACCTTGTAAAATGAACTAAAACAGACTACAAAGAGGAAGCGAAGACTAAATAGTAATAATGATAAAGAATAATAGAAACAAATGATGATATGAAGAAAGATGTCTACGTAGAGATTTTTCTTTAAATCTGCGGATTTTTTTTTTCCAATTCAATTAAATAGCACTTAGGTGTGTGTACAATGCCTCTCTCGATCAAACAAATCCCATTCATCCAATTTTCTCCTACACGCTTTCCCAAGGAAGATACAACAATGCCATTCCGCTTTTAATCTGACCTCATATTTGCCAATACTTCCCAGACCCGCGGCACAATATCAAATTGTTATCTTTGTAAATATTAGGCCATGCGAGGGGTGATTAGGATCTGAATCGCAAGGCCTCGCTCGCGATGGGGGGGCGTCAGGGAAAATATGTGGGTGCCTTGTGT
>NC_051407.1:32042443-32042524 GCF_015228065.2 Penaeus monodon
TTGATAAAGATGGGAGGAAGGATGGAAAGATAATTTATATGTAAGTTCAATATCAGGTTTGAATGTTTGTTTATTTGTTCG
>NC_051407.1:32043279-32043668 GCF_015228065.2 Penaeus monodon
AACACGCTTGTCCCGTTTTTATGAAGTAGTAGAAGTCCTGAAGTGCATTTATGGGTTCCAGTCGGTTGCCGGACGTCTGTGGTTCCGGTTTACATTTATGCTAATGTACGGCCTCGCTTTCTCCGTGGAGGGAAACGCGGGGAGTGGCGAGCGAAGCGTGGTTCAGCAGAGCCTCTGGGATCGCGCAAGGAAGGACCCTGAACTCTGAACTTTTAGCTTTGAACTTTGGCGAGCGTGGACTTGGCGAGGGGAGTCTATTTTTTCGGTCTTGACTCTCGCTGTTTACTCTTAAGGAGCCTTTTGACGGGGAGGCTTTCACTACGGCGGTAAGAAGTCGAGGCGGATGGAGTTGTTTCGCTTCAGTGCCCACGAACCCCCGCGCTCCACCA
>NC_051407.1:32044350-32044564 GCF_015228065.2 Penaeus monodon
GATGAAAGACCCATCGACTGATCGGCGGTTCGCGCGGCACTTCCGCCCCTGTAAGTGTCTGTAAGGTGATAACGTTGAAGCCATGATCGTAGTACAGGTGAATTACAGGTGGAACAGCCTTGGCGCCGGTGAGAGCTCGGTAAGTAGAAAAGGCGACTTTGATAAAGATGGGAGGAAGGATGGAAAGATAATTTATATGTAAGGTCAATATCAG
>NC_051407.1:32044592-32044736 GCF_015228065.2 Penaeus monodon
TTCTCTTATCCTTCCTTTCTTTCCTGGTCTCTCTTCTTTTAGCACTAATTCTCCTCTCTCTCTTTTTATCTCATTCGTCCTTCCCCGTCTCCACTTCCCTTCCTTTATTCATCTCTTCTCATTTCCCTTTTCACTTAAGGTCCT
>NC_051407.1:32044794-32044876 GCF_015228065.2 Penaeus monodon
TCCGCTTTCGCTTAAATTTACAATTTCTCTCGTTTTCTTCTTCATTATTTCAGTCGTCAGTCTGCCTGTACCTCTCTTTACC
>NC_051407.1:32045282-32045425 GCF_015228065.2 Penaeus monodon
CCTCAAACACCTCGTTCTACAGCGGGGAAGATGAAGAGGAAAATCTCAAATCCGCAATTTTCGTGCCTTGGCTTCAGGAGGCCATTAAGAAAGGTCGATGTCGCGCCCCTGCACTTAAATCGATCTACAGGAGGTGACTTCGA
>NC_051407.1:32045847-32045959 GCF_015228065.2 Penaeus monodon
ATAAGAGTGCGGTGGATAACCCAGAAGGGAGGAAGAGGAAAACTCAAGGAATATTGGGGTGTTAGGGTTAGTAAGTGTATACATTCCAATTGGCTCTACTTTGCGGGCTGTG
>NC_051407.1:32046386-32046772 GCF_015228065.2 Penaeus monodon
GTGGGCGGCAGCCACGCCCTCGTTCTTCAGCCTCGCAGTCCAGTTGGTTATCTCGGTCCGGAGGAGGAAGTAGGAGCTTAGTGAGGGGGGGAGGGGGGAGGGGGGTTCCGGAGGGTTGGGAGGAGGGGGACAAGTCTTCAGTGGGAGGGGGAGGAGGGAAGGGCGGGAAGTAAAGGGAAGGGGAGGGGAGGCGTATAGGGAGGGAGTAGGGGGGGGGGTGAAGGTCACGGGAACAGAGACTTATCAGTGAAATAGTTACTCTGCTCTGTCTCTACTTTTATCATTTTCTCTTTTACTCTCTCTTTGCTTTATCTTCATTCGTTATCTCTCTCCTTATCTTATAGTCTTTATTTTTTCTTCTTTGCAGTCATCTTTCTTTGAATAAT
>NC_051407.1:32047103-32047291 GCF_015228065.2 Penaeus monodon
TTTGTTCCTGTTATAGCTGTTCACATTGTCAAAAAATGTTCGTCGAAGGATATCAGTTATTTCACATCGAAGTTATTTTCAAGTCGACGGTCGTTTTTTTTAGCGCTGAGAATGGACAACGTGGTAAAAGTTTAACAAGAAAAGGGAAGAGATAATGTGAAAAATAACAAAAGTACACCATCTTCATC
>NC_051407.1:32049117-32049538 GCF_015228065.2 Penaeus monodon
TACAACATCACCAGCGGCAGGTCATTATAACCATGAGCGAAATAACATTATAATTCTAACCAAAGAGGAGGCTGATCTGTGCGGAAAATAATAATGTTTCTAATCGCATTACATTACAGTTCAGATGAACTTCCAACACAAAGCAGCCTATTTAGTGTATATCATTCACGGGCTCTGTGACTCAGGTTGTTAATAATTTACGGTGATGGGCACTGTGGGTGGATAGTCCAAACATTATTTGATATAGCAGTACATGCTGGTGAAATATTAACTTTTGTCTGTTTGTGCAAACATTTTATGCAGTCTGACGTGATAGGTATTGCAGTGCGTTGAGTACTTATGTTGCTATAATATGCCAGGGGGTTTAGGAGCTAGAAGAGCTAGAAGCGAGAAAGGCTTTCGATAAGGCAATGTCTTTCAG
>NC_051407.1:32049783-32050007 GCF_015228065.2 Penaeus monodon
GCCAGTAAACGGCCTGACCATGAAAAGTTCTCCTCGTTCCTTCCCCCCGCCTTCATGGCCGCCTTGACTGTGGCCATAACAGTGCCAGCAAAGCGGCAGGAACAGCCACGGGACGAGAAGCTCCCTCCGCCGTAAGGAGCTGATTCCTCCGCCCGCAAAGGGATTATTGGGACGCCCTGGAGCGCCGCCGCCGCTGCGCCGTCGGGCTCATCTTATTGTTCGCG
>NC_051407.1:32050465-32050848 GCF_015228065.2 Penaeus monodon
TCCCTTCCCTGACGCTCACCTCCCGAGCTTAAACCACGGCCCCACCGACGCCACAGAAGAAAGGGCACATAAATAAGTAATGAAGGAACCACACAAACAACATTTACATATGGAGATTTATGAATCCCTGACGTGGTCCCTGAGCGCGGCTTTGCCTCTTAAGATTAAACAAATAAAAGCATCAAATGTAAATTCTCACGGAAATATTATATATAAAAAAGAAAACATGGGGAGGGGAAATGCACCTTTTCATGTTTATTAAATTTCCGGCGCTGATTAATGCATCGTATGTCATGAATAAAACTATAATGAAATTATACATGTCCTAAAACTCCTCAAGGGCAAAGGGAAAATCCCGCGAATTTCATAAAACAGTTATGGTT
>NC_051407.1:32051380-32051703 GCF_015228065.2 Penaeus monodon
GATGAACTCATGAGCGGAAAGACCGATGAACTCCGTTCCCTAATACATAAAACAGAGTTGTTTCATGTTGCTCGAGAATGCCCATGAATCTAACAAAATCACAGTGTCAGTTAAGCTTTTCTGTCTCGGCCTCTGTGTTTTGTTGCACGTCGTATGATGTATGTTACCATTTGTCTTTTTCCTCATGCGTTATTTTTTGTGTTTCACTCTTTCATTTCATTGTAGATTTCAAGTATGTATTTCAAGAGCAAACTTTCTTGACTGACTTAGTTATTCGCTTATTTACGTTGCATATTCCAAGCTACATACCCTTACAAACAAAC
>NC_051407.1:32051766-32051948 GCF_015228065.2 Penaeus monodon
CTTTTTACCTTTTCCTCTGTCATTTATTGCAAATGGTTATCGAGTCCATTCATTTTCAGCCTTTTTTGTTTATTATTTTTTACTATTATCATACGTAAATAGATTTAAAAGAAAATATACTGAGAAACAACTAATCCTAATATATCGCACCGATTAACTGGACTCAGAGGGGGCGGGGCAAT
>NC_051407.1:32052058-32052409 GCF_015228065.2 Penaeus monodon
CAGTCGTTAAAATTCTCTAGGGAATAAGTAAGCTTCAACTTTCAACAGGCTATTATACAATAGTGCTAATTATCTCTTTAAGTACCTTGGCAAATCCTATCCTAATCATAACGGATACACACTCTCGCATTTAAGGAAATAGTATAATCACTCCCTGATCAAATCCAGAACCGTATTCCGATATGCGAGATTATCTAATCATTTGACCTTTAAAGATGCAGTCCTGGAGAGTCTCTGGGTTACTCTGTTTCATGTGCAATGAACAGGGATAGGAGATCCGTGTTGTATGTGGTAGGGGGCAATAGGTGGAGAGAGGTATATGTGAAAACAAGATGTAGGGTGACGGAGAAG
>NC_051407.1:32053930-32054287 GCF_015228065.2 Penaeus monodon
GCATGGTAACACAAGAATTTCAAGCTGTAAAAGGCAACATTTATATGCATTTTACATTAGTTGCTTGATACATGAATACCCATCTTGATACATGCCCATCTGCTTTTAAAGAGACCAGAACATATTATTCACAGAGATGGCTATCAGGCATAAGGTAAACATTTAAAAAAAGTGAAGGAATGTAATTAAAAAGTTAGAGATGTGAAAGAAAAAAACGTGAATAACTGAAAAGAGAAAACGGCAAAAACGAGAATAAAAGTGGAATGATGAAAGAGATGAAAGACCCTTCTTACACAATAACTTTGTTGCTCGCAGACGTGGCACCTGACAACTGTACTCCCGGGACTGTGTAGCCGA
>NC_051407.1:32055191-32055372 GCF_015228065.2 Penaeus monodon
AGGTGAACAGAAGGAAAAGAACTGGAAGTAAAGGAGAGAGGGTAAATGAAGGGAAGAAGGAAGTAAAAGCAAAGAAGGAATGGAAACGAGAAGTTAGAAAAAAAAGAGAGAGATGTTAGAGGTAAGGCAGAGGAACAGAGAGAGAGTGTTGAATATGGAAGACAGAAGAAAGGAAGGGAGG
>NC_051407.1:32055561-32056416 GCF_015228065.2 Penaeus monodon
AGAGCAATATACTTGACGTGTTATAAGACATGAAAGCCCGAGGCCCCCAGAGTATCATCAGCACGGGTCGCAGCGCTGGCGGTGAGGGGAGGGGAGGGAGACGGATGAGGGGAGAGGAGAGGGAGGCGGGATGGGGGAGAGGAGGGAGACGGATGAGGGGAGAGGAGAGGGAGACGGTATGAGAGGGAGAGCAGAGGGCCACACCAAGCACAGTCTTGTCGCCAGCAGTTTTAATGGCCCCTTTAAGCTCCCTTGTCAAGCACGGGCACTTGTGGACGATCCATATGCATAATGCATGAAGTGAGTAGACAGCGCTCGGCTCGGTTTGTTTGCCTGCTTTAGACCTGCTCATTAACTGGGCTCACTAACGTGTTATTCATTGTCTTGGCCCTTTTTTTATTGGCAATTTCCTTTTCTTTGGTCACTCGCTCCTTGCCTCACTCACCTAAATACCTCTTCACGCTCTTTCTTCCCCTATTTTACTCTCCTTATCTAATTCCTCCCTCACCTGCCCTGTTCCATTTAGCAACCTGCTCTCCCCTCGCATGCATGCTTAAGTCACTCCTTACATGATTCCAGCTTGTTGCTTCTCGGCTGGCCTCATTTCCTCGCATTAATGGAGCGCTGACTCGTCTTAACTGGCGAGGGGAAATCTCCAGGTATGAATAGGTGCTTTCCCTTCCGGGTAATTAGTGTGCTCGGGCGTCAGAATGTACAGGTATGAATTGCTCCGAGAATGCGTAATACTTTTGGTTGGTTTGGGTTGACGAAATTAATGAGAATGTGTCATGAGAGGATGAGATGTTTGGGTTAAATGTGAGCTTTGGTATGAAATGCACGAATGCAAAGATGGCC
>NC_051407.1:32058874-32059311 GCF_015228065.2 Penaeus monodon
TCTCGACACCACACCTACTATTGTTGGACGTTTCCATTAATGCATTCTTGTCTTCATTATTGCTACTCTTGAAACTACCAACTGCAGAAGTAGCAATGGTAAAACTATAGTAATGATTACCACTGGCATTATCGCAACCATCACCAACAATATGACTGACATTGTGAGAACAAACTCATTAAAATTCCAAACTGAAGTAGCTTCTTTCTAAACAATAAACATTCAGTAAAAAAAAAAAAAAAAGGAATGCGAAAGGGGTTTTCCCCGTGTGAGATATGGCAACATCTCTCAGTCCCCCCTGGCAGTAACTCGTAAAGAAAACGGAATCATCTCCTCGGCGCTCTTGGGTTCGGGAGTGAGAGAGCGGAGTATTGGAGTATCGGGCGCCGTCCCTTATACCTCTCGAGGGAGTAGTTCTCTCCCAAGACTAAGCCCCA
>NC_051407.1:32060202-32060392 GCF_015228065.2 Penaeus monodon
GATTGCAGTGTCGGTTTACTTAGCTAAAGTGTCATAGGTCGTGTTGGAGTGTGTGAGGTATGCGGTGCATATTAAACGTTTTATCGTACGCATATCTATCGACATTATCATAGCAAGAGTGATGGAGGCAAATCGAGAGAGAAAGAGATACAGATAAAATCATACAGTCATCTTAACTCCTTCATCTTTT
>NC_051407.1:32060427-32060751 GCF_015228065.2 Penaeus monodon
AAACCAATTGCCCTGAGATATGAAAGCAAACAAATAACATAGTTTATGCTTGAACGAGACACGACAGACTGTTTATACATTTGGTCATTAGACTGAACGACATATTTTAGTGCGCGGGGATGGCTCGCTTGTTAGATATTACCCTTTCACTCTCTCCTTCCCAAGAATAAACTAGAGGATTGTGACCCATCTGGTTAGATTTATCACCGGGTCTCTATTTATCGCTCGTTTTTTTGTTTGTAGGCATTTTGGGGCTTTTTTTTGGGGTGGTGGTGGGGGGGGGGGGTGCGCTTCTGGATTGGCCATGCGTATGGTTTGTTTGCT
>NC_051407.1:32060990-32061303 GCF_015228065.2 Penaeus monodon
TCTCTAAATTTCTATTACTTTTATGCCTGGGTAACAGCTACTACTATTTTTAACCATAAGACTTTTACATGCAGAGTGGAAAATTTAGTTTCATACGCACGCCTTTTCTCGAGCCGCGCGTGTTAGGAGGGGAGTCTGCCTCCTGCTTAAGTCACCACGTTTGATCTTTCTTCGCTTTTATGTATCTTGCTGGCTTTCTTAAAAGTGAGTCATACTGTCAACAAATATCCTCGAAATTGTTTTCCCATCCCGACACTCGTGCAGGTTCAAAGAAAGTAGAATTCATATCACAAGTTAAGGCTCTGTAAGCGTT
>NC_051407.1:32061346-32061870 GCF_015228065.2 Penaeus monodon
TATCTTTTCTCCTGCTCTTGCCATTCCGCTTTAACTTTTGCACCAAACGATTTGTTACAAAGATAATGAGTCGCCTTTTTTGTGTCTTATCTCCTCACTAAATGCTCGCAAACTTTTCTCAACATGTTAGTTGCTTCACTTATACTCCGTGAACAGATTTCCTAAGAGTAAGAGTTAGGATTTTTCCCGTGTCCTCCTTTTTTCCTCTCCCCCCCCCCCTTTCTTCCCTCCTTCTTACATGTTCCTTTCATACTCGCAACCCAACTCCTTCCTTCTTACCTCTCGCTGCTTCTCCTTTATTTTCTTTATGCTTTTTCTCCCCCCTTTTTTTCATTTTTTCCCAGCCCCTCTCACAATTATCCCTTCCCCTTTTACCCCTTTCCTTTTTTCTCTGTTCTCTTTCTATCCATCCTTATCCCAGGTTTCCTCTCTGCCTAGCCCTCCCTTCCTCACTTCCACCATCCTCTATCCCTTTCCCTCTTTCCTTCACTCATTTCCCCCAGCTTACACCCCTCCTCATTTTC
>NC_051407.1:32061962-32062323 GCF_015228065.2 Penaeus monodon
TCCCCTTTCCCCTACTACTTACCCTTAACTTGCCCCATCCCTCCTTTCCCTCCTTACCCCCTACCCTTCCTACCCTTCTCCCTTCCTATTCCCCTCCCCCTTCCCTATCCCCGGTCCCCCTTCCCCTATCCCCGTCCACGCCCGTCCATCAGCCGTAAACGTTGTCATCGTCGCGAGATTTTTCTTTACGAGAGCGCGAAGTCCGGGTGCGAGGAGCTCCGAGGGCTGAGCGAGAGGGTCGAGGCGGGGGAGACAAGCTATCCGTTTGATCATAAAGGGTAACTGCGCCATCAAGGGATTAAGGTATCACCCACTGGAGGAAGACCTGCACTATATCACCGCCGGAGTCACCCGAGACATC
>NC_051407.1:32062493-32063325 GCF_015228065.2 Penaeus monodon
TCTCGTGCCACAGGACAGAGACCGCTACCCACTGACCGACCTCACTCCATCCAATCGGGCCCCTTCCCCTCCCTTTCTCCTTAGAACCCCTCCCCAACCTACCCCCACTTCCCCATTCCTCCAAACAACCTCTTTCCTCTCCCTTTAGTGGTCTCTGAGAAACATCTTTTAATTATAGGAGTAGCGGGAGGGCGAAGGTGTCCCGGCATCCCCTTTGGCGCTATAGAGGGTCATTGCGGGTTGCTCGAGGGGCGGGTGTGATTGTAGTGGGGTGTATTGTGGTAGTTGGGATGGCAGCTGAAACCCCACTGGTGGTTCTGGGGATGATTTTTAGAATGTTGACGTAATAACTATGAAGAGGTGGCATGCTCTAAGTGATGGGGTGGTATTCATGACTTCCCATTTGAGAGCATCCTAAAGAACGCCAGTGACGATAACATTAAAACGCATTGTGTTACGTTTGTAAATATTATTTGTGATAGTGTTGACGATGATGACTAAAATAGTGAAAATACTTGCAGCAGCAGGAACGCTGGCAGTGGACGAGCGCTCGCGGATGATGAGGTCCCATTACAAGCGCGTGGGCGGGGCGCCCCCATTAGCCGCTAAGAAATGTGTTTTGCTGGAACGGGAACCTTGATGTCTAAAGACCTCGAAACGCCCCTGTGAGGCTAGAAGTTCCTCATATATTAAGAGCAATTTGAATTATAACGAGATATGCGTACTATTTTTATGACGTGATATATCGTGTATATACTGCGACCTAGCCGAGGTAGTGAAACATGGCACAACTGGGCCGTAGACTTTTGGCATCGTTCGCTACATCGTATAA
>NC_051407.1:32063354-32063774 GCF_015228065.2 Penaeus monodon
ACTCCTTTCAAAACATTTCATCTTTGTCATTAATCCTAGGTTGTTGCTTTATGCGATGATTCACAGCCACTTCGAACCCTATAATGTCACCATTTCTCTTTAATGTGGGAAAAAGTTTACGCCATAAAATGTTTCATATGAATAGCTCTCTTCATGAGCCATTATGTTATGAATCATTAACGCTTTTTTGCTCCATCTTTTTTAATGCCATACCATCATTCCCATCTGTCTATCTCTTTTCTGTTTCGATGAAATCTATTTCACAGTATTTAATATGTTTTCGTTTGATTTTGTTTGAAACTGTTTTCGTTTGAAATTGGCAATCCATTCTGGAGATTACTAAATGGGAAGAGACTCTGGACAGTCTGACTATATAATTGGTATTACTTGATACACAGCTGATGTGCTGTATACGGAATA
>NC_051407.1:32064320-32064679 GCF_015228065.2 Penaeus monodon
TGTTTTATTCCCCTCTTCAAGAAATATCTCTCACGCTCTTCGCTCTTTGTACCTCTCTCCCTTTCGCAGCTATCATCAGCTCTGTCTATCCTTCTCCGTGGCACCAGTGGGGCTCCATAATCCTTCCGCCACAAAGGAACCTTCAAGAGCATCAGATTCTGCAGTCTTTTCCGTTCCTTCAACTCCCATGCATTCCTAGACCATCTTTACCTGGCCTCTCTTTGTCACACTCCCCTATCCATTCCTCTTTTTTTTTTCTTCTCTTCCCTCCTTCCTCCGTTCTATAAATTTTATCTTACCACGCAGGCATTTCTTGTTCCTCTTCTATGACTATTCCAGGTCCTTGAACTTCATTCTTG
>NC_051407.1:32065265-32066374 GCF_015228065.2 Penaeus monodon
AACACAGTGGCTCAGAGCTCATTTACTTGTTTAAGATGCATTAATATCTGTAGTAGTTATTATAAGAGACGCAATAACACTTCCCAAATGGAATAAAAACAAAAACGCCTCTTGCTCCATCCCGTATGCGTGTAAATTAATTCCTCTCTCTGTCTCTGTTATCCCCACTGCCATCAATTCTCTTTTCTCCGTTCATTGATAGTTTCCTCCAGGAATATACATATCTGAACTCTTCATACTGTTTACGAAATTCCCCCACTCTATATCTTCTCCTGTCGCTCTCAAGGGTTGATTTATCTATATTTGGTTGTTTATTTGCAACATTACTTTATTTATTTCCATTGTGTTATTATTTTCTAGTATTCTCTCATTCACTTCACTACGTGTTTCCATTTGCGGTTCTATTTCGTTAAATTATATCTCCCTTTATCTAATGTACGTAATTTCCCCCAGCCAAAAAATAATGTAATTTCTTTCAAATCATTTAATTCTTCAACATAATTCACAACTGCATTAACGTGCTTTATATCATCCCAATGCATATAATACCCTCACAAATGAATGCTTTGTTTCTCACTCACTTTCATGTTCGCGCTTTTTCAATGTCTTTTGAAAAGATTTCTTCGTTTCTTTCTTAGACGCCTTTCTTTCTGAATTTCAAGTTTAATACGTTTTTTGACGCAGATATTATTTTCCATTTTCAATATAATTATTTTTCTTGATTATAAATAAGATTTACATAAAAAATATTTACACTACTGAATACGCATGTATTTACACTACTGAATACGCATTCATTCGCCAAATTGACTTCATAAACAGTTCATTATATAAGTTATTTGACATCTCTACACTACGTTTACAGTGTTTATATGCGAATACGTTTGCTGTATTTATTGAAAAACATTGTTTTCTAAATACTTAATACATGCCAGACCTCCATCGTAAATATAACGTGCTTGGAAAGTGTCCATAATATATTATCATTGCTTTGCTCTCCATACAAAGCACCTTCAGCATTATCGAAAATTATAAGGGTTCACTGAGATATTATTCTTGGATTCAAGGCTTTCTGTTTTTTCTCCATTCCTATCTTGTCTTTTTCTGAC
>NC_051407.1:32066591-32066979 GCF_015228065.2 Penaeus monodon
TTAAAGGAACGCGTGATCACACTCTGTAATATTTCCAAATCGAAGAACTTCTGCTCTCGTCTTCTGTTTATCCTCTGGGAAATCTTTCTCTTGCTCTGCCTGCTTCTCACTCGCGCTGGACATTATCTCTTTCATCTCTCCTCCATCCTATTCCAGTTTTCTGTCTCTCATACATAATATCGCCATTTTCCTTCTCCTTTTCCCTCATCCCCTTTCATTCATCACACCAAATCTCCCTAGTCCTTTCTTCCCTTTCGTCTATCCCCTGCCTTTATTGTCCCTCTCTGAACCCTTTTTTCCTCCATGCTCATCGTTGTTTTGAATAAATCTGTGATAATCTTTCACCGTAGTAAATAAACTTTGCTCGTTTCCTCACCTGATACATCCC
>NC_051407.1:32067049-32067209 GCF_015228065.2 Penaeus monodon
ATAAAAATCCCCCACACTCCCACCCTGAAACCATTAACGTCGTGTTTTTTCCCCTAGGTCCATCTGGAGCATAAGACCACATTCATTGGGGCTCCAGCGACACCTGAGGATTGGTGGGGGGATTTTCCCGTCACCACCAATATTTACCCCACAAGGTTCC
>NC_051407.1:32067250-32067458 GCF_015228065.2 Penaeus monodon
CCGAAAGTTGGCCCGGGGTCAGGTCCGAGCGGTAATTAATTCAGTAGGAGCCGTCTGCTTTAAGTTTTGTAATAAGCGTTCCTTTTATAGCCACCTGCACGTTTTTGTGTTTGGAAAATGAATATGCGTTCTGCTGGTGTTACGTTGATCCAGTACTTTGTACACGAAAGCAACTAGTCCCTAATGGTGAACTGCAGGGAATCATTGT
>NC_051407.1:32067878-32067980 GCF_015228065.2 Penaeus monodon
TAGTGATAGGCTTGAGAAGTGAACAAAAAAGGGCATTTTTGGGCCCCGCGGAAGGAGGTGATTCCGGGGACATAAATAATTAGAAAAAGGCTTAGAAATTTG
>NC_051407.1:32068206-32069406 GCF_015228065.2 Penaeus monodon
GTAAACCTCCTTTACTATAAAGGAATAAGTTAATAGAAAATAAGACAAAATCAGGGAATTACTATAAAAAAAAAATCTGTAATCATAGAGGACGAAGAAAATACCGACTCTTAACAATAGGATAAAACAAAAGAAATCACACTCTTAGATCCTATCCTGAGACAAGACATACTGCTTTTGCAATACTTCTTCAAGAAAGTTATATGTAAACTTCTATAAGCAACTACGCCGCATCTCTTTACTCCAGCCTATTGTTTCAAAGTGTTCTGGTAACCGGAATACAATTTCCTTCTAAAAATCATATCTCCGTTCCAGTTCGTCAGTTCGTCAGGATAACAGTGCCCCCCCCCCCCTCTTTATAAATCTCTTGCCTCGTCCTCGCTGCTTCCTGAAGATAGACTGGGCGGCGGGACTCACTTCTTGCCAAGGAAGACAAGGAAATCTTCCAGAGCCAAGAGAATGGTCTAAATGGAATTCAGATTCAGGGACGACCCTTCTGTTATTGACGCAAAGGACTTCTTTTGCGTTCAGGAAGTTTCCAACTCAAGGGAATTATAAAAAACTAAAGTCCAAGAGCAAATGCGATCATTCTGAAGAGAAGAGAATCTTTTCGAATACAGAAATTCATGATAATCATCAGGATTACTCTCATTAAAATTCCAACACAAGGATTGCGATTTCAAATATACCAGAAGCCTTCCTTTGATGCGAGAGAAGTATCCAAAAGTCTACGATACAATTTGATAATATTTTCTACAAATTCTAAATGAGAGAGTAGTCTTTCTTTTATCCAAGGTTTTTACAGAAAAATGGATAATATTAATAAATTCATGAGTATTATGATCAAAATATAAGAATAACAACAGAATTTACACTGTTTAGCCTAAGGAACCCTCTTAAAATCAAAACAATATTATCTAAGTACAAATGTAATACAAAGACATCATTCTCAATACTAAAGTCAAATGAATCATTCAGACATATTTTAAATACAGTGATAATCGTGTTAATGCAAAGTCTTATTTGATAGAATGGAAATATCCAATAATCAAAGGAATTGTGATATCGTGATATCTGATAAAAGGAAAAAGTTATAGAGCAGATTTCTATCACTTCCTTTCTATGACAATGACAGCCAGATTTTTTCTTATCGATATCATGACAACAAATTTCTAGCTATATGGTTCATGTATGTGTTTC
>NC_051407.1:32069458-32069556 GCF_015228065.2 Penaeus monodon
GCCAGGCGGAGACCGAACTCACGCCGTGATGATCCACGGCGCCTTGGTTATATATATTTATACTTTTCCTATAATATGGATCTATGCGCGCAAACAAC
>NC_051407.1:32069637-32069818 GCF_015228065.2 Penaeus monodon
GACCTCAATGTCCGCGTTAAGGTAAGGGCGAGCGACGGCAAATTTCCGTTTTATGGCCGGATTATTTAAAAATTCATGTTATTAATTATGGCCACATCCAGACTGCACTCCCTCTTGTTGCTGTTGTCCTTGCCGATTGTTGTTAATTGCGTTTCGTGTTTCGATTGGCAGATGAAGAATA
>NC_051407.1:32071230-32071415 GCF_015228065.2 Penaeus monodon
TTTACGAAGGAATTCGTGATATAAAACCGGATCTTCATAAATGAACCATATAGCTAGAAATTCCTTGTCATGATATCGATAAGAAAAATTCCGGCTGTCATGGCCATAGAAAGGAAATGGTATAAATCTGCTCTATGACTTTTTCGTTTTATCAAACATCACAATATCACAATTCCATTGCTTAT
>NC_051407.1:32071940-32072428 GCF_015228065.2 Penaeus monodon
TTCAGACACATTTAATAACGATTCTTGCGAAATTCCGGCGTATATAATTAGTCATCCAACGCACAAACTATTAAGCCTATGTGATTTTACAAACTGAATGAGACTCATAGAGTTTTATAGTTTCAAATTATAATGAAATAAAATAATTTTGGCTGTATTCTGCATTGCACCAAAGAGTTTTGATGTTGCTTATTATATGATGTTAGGGAAAATCGTAACAATGGTTAATTCCATCTCATTACGGAATCTGCCTGCGCGGAAATGGGAAAATGATACAATAATTGTATTAAAAGAAAAAAGGACAAAATAGGAAATATAGATTTTCTTTACAGGTCAAAATCAACCTTCAGTGGAGGAAATACTGTATGTTATATTAAACTAGATTCACAATATAAAACTTTTAAAAATGGTACACTAATGTTTCAAAATAGTTTAGCTGCAGAAGTTGTGTGCCAATATTTTTTCACCAACAAACTTTTTCTCTTTGT
>NC_051407.1:32073996-32074144 GCF_015228065.2 Penaeus monodon
TTAATTAAATGTATCATACAGAAAATGCTCCATCATCCTTCCTCCGCCACCAGATACTAATTTTAAATATCGCCTTAAGCAGTAACTTTTAATCACGTCTCTGTGATTTTTATAATTTCATGTTTAACTGATCTAAGGTTTGTTTTTT
>NC_051407.1:32074334-32074439 GCF_015228065.2 Penaeus monodon
CTTTTGCAATGTCTGTCACCTGGAGAAACAAACACTGTAAAAGAGAAAAGGTAGACTGACAAAGAAAGACCCCCACCCCTTTAAAAAATAATGCACAGATAAATA
>NC_051407.1:32074464-32074844 GCF_015228065.2 Penaeus monodon
TCACACATGACTCCATGACTCTACATCACCTTCCTTTACCTCACCCCCATCCCCTACCCCTTTCACCACCATCCCTAGATTACTCGAAATTCCCTTAGTCTTGCTATTATCATTAACATTACCATCAACATCAGCGCCAGGAACTATGACCCTTCCCCCTTGGCAAATTCTCCCATAATAGGGTTGTTCTCGACAACACTCATGATGTGGCGTTTCTCTGTCTCACAAGCACTAATGGAGATAAAGCCATATGATGGGGTAGGATTTGTATGCTATCTTTTGAAATTAACATGCCTGCTAAGAGGATATGAGTTTCATGCATTTTACTCATTCCTGTCATGATTCATATTCGTGTTTGCTGCTCCATATCCCCTGAAGGC
>NC_051407.1:32075864-32076618 GCF_015228065.2 Penaeus monodon
GAGAATCGCATAGACGCCACCAGATTTCATCAATGCCGTTGTTAACATCTTCATCCCACTTCTTAAATTATTCACCGCTTTAAAATAATCTTTCAAAACCTATTTAACATGTCATTTTTCTTCTTCTTCTTCCAACGTCTCTCCTCAATAAGTGAAATGGTAACACATGGCGAATTTCAGCTAATATTCGCATTGCGTGGGATTAGGTGCAATCTCTCCCAGTCGCGATGTCAGGTCAGGTGAGGTCGTAATTGGATCAGAGCGAGGCTCATGATGTGACCACGGATGGCAGCCACGGGCGGAGTCAAAGGTCAAAGAGACTTCCGGTTCAGCTTTGGGGTGTGTGGCAAGAAATGCAACAAAAAAAAAATCGTTATTGTTTACCTTATACGCATGTTTAATCACATGCGTATAAACGAGAAGCCGTTAGTCTAAATAATGCCTCCTTAGCGATGCTTGAAGCGACTAAATTAGCTTAGGGGTTAATAAAAGATCTTCATGCGCGCCCCAGCTCCGCCCCTGCATTGACAAAAACCCTCCTCCTTAACCCCCTCCCCCTTACTTCTCCCCACCGCCCGAGTGGACCTTAGAACCGGAAGAAACAATGAAGTTAAAAAGCGAAATAGCCGAGCGAATAGGACATTTCCGACAGCAGTTAATAATTCAACCTTGGATTCCGGTGGAGGAAATGCCGTTGATTTTTACCCTCTTTTCTAAGTGTTTGCGTTTCCTTTTATGGATTTATATAAATGCG
>NC_051407.1:32076691-32077194 GCF_015228065.2 Penaeus monodon
TATCCAGAATGAAGTTTGGCTCGCATATCACTATGCTTTATATCATTCACTTGGGAATTTCTAAACTCGGCAAGTGTGGGAGATTGTGTATATATATCACGCGATTATCGGCTCATCATAACTCACCCGCACGACACCATTCCCGACACAACACTGGCGAGTCGGCGCTTGGATAAACAGGCCGGTGTTAATCCATGAAAAGCAGGCGAGGGCAAAAGTTTCATTGGCCGAGTAATGGTGATAACTCAGCCCCATATTTTCCTCCCGAGAACTCCGACAGGCCTGTAACTTCTCGGGGGGGGGAAAAAGTTCAAATAAAGTGCGAGGTTCGGGATTTCAAATTTCGCGGTGACTGAGGAGAGTTCGGCTCAGTTCTGAAAAGTGAATACATGAATCTCGGCCAGCCTTCAAGCCAAGAGGGAGGGCGGCCGTGGTATAAACCTGGGGCGGGCGGAGGGAGCGCCGACTCCTGCCTCGTATTTTCAGGCTTAGATTTCTTTTCT
>NC_051407.1:32077358-32077459 GCF_015228065.2 Penaeus monodon
GCTCCATTAATTTTTTGCACTTCTATCTATCGCATTTCTTCTAGAAATTCGAAAGCTTGGAAGGACAGTGAGACAAAATGTGGATATATATTTTTTTAACT
>NC_051407.1:32080304-32080806 GCF_015228065.2 Penaeus monodon
GAGATGTTTTCAAATATATGAAAAACCTTAGCAGATCATCGTAAGTTCAATACATTGCCTTTGTTATCAACAAAAACACATTTTCTGTTCACAAAAATTAAGTAAGGAAGAAAGTACATGCATGCAGACCAAACTTTAACATTGGGAACCCTAATGAATCATTGAAAGCCACCACTCTGGAAGGGAATGAAAGGCTGAATGAGGGACTAAATTTCATTCATTTCTTTATAAGCAGTTAAATAAACCACGGGACTATAGCGGCAATAGATTTAACACCGGGCAACGCCGGATTATGGTATAACAACTCTGGATAGATGTACGAGCTCAGAGACTAATGTCGAGCAACTGGGAACAAGACACGCACCGGTGCGTACGATAACTTACCGGCGAGAGGTACGATAACTTACAATTTGCAATTACAAAATGAAAAATATATATCACAGCTGCCAGGGGTACGATAAAATAATCAAATGAACTGAGTATACACATATAAACTCATGCT
>NC_051407.1:32080839-32080950 GCF_015228065.2 Penaeus monodon
TCACACGAATCAGATGTTACTGAAAGGTCACAAAATGCTGCGATATTTTAGAGGAAACAAGCACAAGCTCCTGCCCGAAGCGACGCCGTCCGTAAATAAGTAAAGGAAGTC
>NC_051407.1:32081014-32081416 GCF_015228065.2 Penaeus monodon
ATCACCTCACGCAAAGGGAAAGCAGAACAGCTCAAGTTTAACTCACGCAATTAAACAAGAAACTAAAAAAACGAAAATAAGGAAACGTGTAATCACCAAATAAGCAAGGCAACGTCAACTTACGGACGACGAGCAGTTCCCCGGCGCCAGAATCCGTGTGGAATGAAGGAGCTTCAGCCGACACCTCACACTTGTATTTGCCGGATGTCTTGAGGGACACTTCCTTCAGGGTCACTTTGCGGTCGTTGCTCTTGTCTCTCTGAAGGGGAGGCGGGGGAGGGAAGTGTTAGTGATGCCTGCTGCGGAGTATCAGCGATTTCGGAGAATGGTGAGGATTGTGAAATTTTGAAGGTAAAATGGGAATGCTGTTAACGAAGGGAAGGGAACAATTAAAAGCAACAA
>NC_051407.1:32081859-32081975 GCF_015228065.2 Penaeus monodon
GGTGTTATTAATCGATGGCAAAATGATAAAGGTTTCTTGTTAGCTGTAAAATTACTGCAAAACAAAAACCTTATCCTCACACTGTATCTGAGCCTTGAATAATAAACAACACGTAA
>NC_051407.1:32082179-32082747 GCF_015228065.2 Penaeus monodon
TCGCTCCCTGTGCGTCGGCCATTAATATCCTGCACAGCGCCGTATATTAGCTGAATGATACCTATTTGCTCGGCAGTCTGGGGGGATAGGAGGGGGGGTAGGAGGGTTCCTGCTGTGGGAGGAGGAGGGGAGGTAGCGAGATATACAGTCAGAAGAGGTAGATGCATTAGTGTTATGAGAAGTTTGGATAAGGGAGGTAGACTTAATGAGGAGCTATGAGGTGTGTCGATAACAGAGGTAGATGTTATTGGGGGCTTATTAGGTGCGAGGACCAGGGCGTTTGTTGTTAAGGAGAGTGGGCGGCCGTGTGTTCGCTGTGGGCGTGTTTTGTATTGGTCTGGGTGTGGAGGCTGGTTGTCTGCTATGAAGAGGAGGTGGATGGGAGGTCTTCTGATGCAGTGAATTTTACGGGGATACACTGTTCGAGGAAAACTAGGAATACGTTTTCGTTGTACTATAAACCCTGCTACTTTAGATGATTTACACTTACTAGACACTACTCGTATGTACAGGTAAGAAAAAACAAAAGCAAAAATCGAAAGCCATGTACTTTTGAACAATAAGGAGA
>NC_051407.1:32083352-32084130 GCF_015228065.2 Penaeus monodon
ATTTTCAAGATTATTGTTATGGTGAAGGCATCGAGTTAAACTAGTTACTCAAGGTCTTCAGTATGACTCATTTTTAAATCTGTTCCCGGAATCTTGTTAATATCGAAAACTGGCGGCTATAAATGCTTCTTCAGACTTAACAACATGTGCCCAAAAAAATCAAGCCTGAACCCCCCCCCCCATTTTCTTCCCCCTCCCCCCAAAAAAGGTAAATAAATCATCGTATTTTTAACGTTTTTCTCTCTTTTTTTATTCCCCCTTCCTTCACTCTTTCTCTTAATTACAAGTTAACAGTGTGTAAAGCTATAATTCTTCTCGGCTTCAGCGTGTGGAAATAACACATGATCGACCGGGTCTATGATATCCCCAAGCCAGCCACATGTTGCATGCCATCCCGATGAATAATTCAGTTTTAGCCCAGCAGCGCTCTTGATAATTTAGTGTATCCCAGCGCTCTCTACTGATTCATTATCGGGGAGCTTCGAGACACCCCGGCAACGTCTCCGTTATTTTGATTAAACTATTAACATTCCTGTTTTCGGCTAATGAGCCACTTCGCGACTAAATGACCCAGTAAAGAGCGCTCGTCTCTCTCTCTCTCTTTAAATATTTAGGATTCATATTAAACATGCTTCAGAGCTGCTATTAGATGCGTGAATAGTTTAAGACATGGCTGGACAAGGTATAGATTTCAGGGAATATATTAGGTGTGGATGACTGTAACGTTTGTGCGCGAGTGGGTGTTTGTTTGTGGCTTCTGCGGTTGTCATCGTGTCTG
>NC_051407.1:32084546-32084661 GCF_015228065.2 Penaeus monodon
ATAATAAAAACTTCTCACTACTGAAAATATAATTTAGCGGATCAAACGTTATAAGTACATGTAAATAGACTTGACCAGCAACTGTAATAAAATCTTGCATTTAATTGCCATTTCA
>NC_051407.1:32085405-32085692 GCF_015228065.2 Penaeus monodon
ATTATTCCGACTATGATATGCCCCGCCCAGAGCAACGGTGCCTTTTAAAATATCACATATGACTTTGTTTACAATATCCATCCTATTAACGCCCATTACTAGGAACAAAATTTCCGCTGCCATTGCTGTTAACATAATTAAGATTGCATGATGCGTGCGAGTGCCTGTTTGCATGACTCATATACCTACCTCTTTTCTTTACTTGCTACAGCACGAATGATCAATTTCTTGACTGAAAGGAGTTTTTGTCTAGAAATAAGTGTTCTTTCCACTTAAGGAGTTTTTAG
>NC_051407.1:32086109-32086584 GCF_015228065.2 Penaeus monodon
CAAACAAACAAATCTGCAAGCAGTTTTCCATGGAACGAACAGCCAGCCAAACACCTTCCTCAGAAGTGCAACCGAGGCTCAACATCGATCAAATCGTACGATCGGATCTCGTTGACCGCGAGTGCTCGTCCCCATCAATTAGAATCGGAACGGCCGGGCATTACTCTTTATATCCCTTGTAGAAAAGCACATCCCTCACTTCTCCGAGTCTATACTCCCTGTCTGCAGCTCGTCCAGGTAAAGTCTGTGTACAGAGTCTCGCCGGCCTGGCTTTATGAGCCTATTATAAAGACAAACGGCTCACGACTCGCTAAGCTTAAGCCATGAATCAATGTAATCCGCAAGGAGGTACAGAGTCTGAAAGAGAAGGCAACGGTCGATTTAGCACAAGTTCAATGTTCCACCAACAGCATCACAGGCCAGGCTATTGCATGGGCTGTATCTGGCAAAGTGGATTTCGGCCGCAGACCTTTAG
>NC_051407.1:32087039-32087305 GCF_015228065.2 Penaeus monodon
GTTGGAATGTTCAATATGGATAAAGTTTTTGTCACTATTACAAGTATATATTCCTTATTCCTCCGTGATTGAATATAGTAAATTATGAACGACGGGCCTTGTCACTGCCGTTATCATTTTTTTTCACATCATTATTATTTCTGTTGCTCGTCGTTATAATAATAGATATCAATCATTATCATAACTAGCATTATTGTCATTATAAAAGATGAACATTCATTTCCAGCTTTGCAATTCATCGCCACACCAACATCGTTTCCTTTTTC
>NC_051407.1:32087334-32087444 GCF_015228065.2 Penaeus monodon
ATAACAGATATCAGTCACAGAAATTATCATTGTAATACAATAATCATTAATTTCCATCATTATAATTCACAATTACCTTCTCCTTATCTGATCATTTTATAATCTTATCT
>NC_051407.1:32087555-32087774 GCF_015228065.2 Penaeus monodon
ACGGCACACAGTCTCATTCATACTTTTTCCATTACCATCATACACCATTCTATCGACCAGCCTGCAGAACCAGCACCACACGGTAGAGGAAAAAACAGTCCAGTTTCGTCCACCTCGCGAGCGATATGAGTCACCTTCGCAGTCTTGTCGCGCCCGTTGGCTTCCCTTCTTTGTTAGGGTTATTGCCTTCAGCTGTTCAGGCGGGGGTACGTCTAGAAG
>NC_051407.1:32087955-32088815 GCF_015228065.2 Penaeus monodon
TCAGCAATGTCAGAGAAAGAAAGGTGAAAATAACAGTCGAAAGAAAGCTTGATTCAGAGCCACCGAGCCCGACAGCCGAGCTATATCTGTGAAGTAACTACTTGCACTCTGCTAACGTTTATTGCACGACCAACTTTGCAACTGAATATTGTTAATGTTCCCGGCACTTCTGAATGGTCAAAATGCTTCCAGTTTAAACGTTGTATAAAAATAGGGGACATTAACGGCTCATGAAGCTTGGTTATTGATATGAACTCTTTGCAGAGGGAAGGGAGGGAACCGGGCAAGGGGACAGGGGGGATTGGGTGCCAGGGTTGACAGGGAGGGGTGCAGCTTTTGGGGGGGAAGGGGGTAGGGGGTGAGTGAGGAAGGTTTAAGTATCACGTTCATGATGTGGACTTATTTTTTTAGAAGGGAAACTCTCATTTCTGTCAGTCTGTGTGTGAATGTGAACGTAAGTGCATATACGTTTTCCTTTGTACATACTTACACTTGTGTATAATTTGAAAGCGAATAGAAGTGTAGGTATGAAAACATTTCTCTGTACATACTTATTGTATACGTGTGCATAACCAAAGCTGAAAAGGGAACAGAGAGTTGAGAGATGGATGCCATGCAGTATTAATGAAAGCAGCTGAAAGTTCTGAACTAAAAAAATATAATAATGATTTCCAACAGCAAGGCAATATTTCTCCTTAACGATCATGGTACAATGTTTGCATTCAACATCCGGGGCTGAAATTTGATTTTTTCCACCTGGTTCAGAAGTAAGAATTTATATGCATTGTTACCATTTTTTCGGTAATGTCGAGATATTTTACAGTACTCTCGTTAGAATGAGCTGCGTAATCGTTATTTCC
>NC_051407.1:32090213-32090460 GCF_015228065.2 Penaeus monodon
CATTATCATTTCACCGATTGCCAGCACATAAATCGCAGATAGTATTTTCATTCTTATACTTCTTTTCATCACTAACATCAGCAGCAATATTCTCTCTGCTATATTCATCATACCTATTCATAGTCTTCCTTTTCTTATTTATCTTCCTCTTCATGTTTTCAATAATGCCCAATTTAGTATCGCATTACTGCTTTGCCTCCTGTTTTGCTATTATGGTCGTTGTAATGGCCACTGTAGGTTTCATGTC
>NC_051407.1:32091486-32091902 GCF_015228065.2 Penaeus monodon
CAACAAATGAAGAAAAGTAGAAATAAAAACAGATGTACGGAGAAGAAAGGAGCACCTACTATATCCCTCAAGTATCACAGACAAGACTCGCAGTGATATTCTGAGCAAATGGTTCCGCAACAGGAGACCACCGTAATTTCCCCATGCCCCTTTTCGCGGAAGGAAAAGGGTCCCTTGCGTTTCCGTGCTTCCGCGAGGGGAGGAGGGGCGAGAGGCAGGGGAGAGCGGCAGGGGAGAGGGCACCCCTTCTCCCACTGAGTGATTTAAGCGCCCATATTTCCTTCGGGTGCCAACTTCGCCCCGCACGAATCGGCGACCGCACCTTGCTCTGGGAACCGGCCAGGTGTTCCCCCGTTCCTCAGGTGCAACAACGCAGTAATTTCCAGGCGCGAAGCGTTCAGTCTTTCGAGCTAGGC
>NC_051407.1:32091974-32092822 GCF_015228065.2 Penaeus monodon
CCGCCTCCCTTCCCTGCTGCCCGCCGTCGTCGCCAGGGTGGCCAATGACACAACGCGGGCGGTCTGGCACTTAGTGGGGCGCTGGCGAGGCCTTTATCACGGCGTCGCAGGGGGGCAGGGACGTTGCAGGGGCGCCATAGACGCTTGCCACGCCATCGGGTGGGGCTTGACAGGCTAAATGAGCGCTTTCTTTTCTTTCTCTCCAGTACTTCCTCTTCTTATTGCCTTGGCTATTTACTCCATTACCACTGATTCAACCCGGGAACCGTTTTGTTGCAGTGATGACAAAGCTGAGAAGAGTTTATTGTAACGTTGCTGAAAGTCCTGCCGCGTCGCCCGTGAGCAAACGACACAATAATCAGAACAGGGGAAGGGCCGAACTCAGGCCGGACGGAAGGGGGAGGAAGCCACAACACAAAGCCTCTTGTGTTTTATGTGTGTCGCCTAAGTCTTTTTCCTTCCGAGTTTCTGTTTTTTCTGGCGTCATCCTGTCCTTCATACATTATAGACGCAGAGCTAAGACGAAGGGGCCTCCAAATTCATCCTGCCTCCCCTTGGCCTCCCCTCGGCCTCCCCTCGGCCTCCCCTGGTCTTCCCCAGCGGCCCCACCTGGCGATTCTTCCCTCGGGCGCAGTTGACACTACATATAAACACTTAATGTGTCACCGCCATTGTCAACTCGAGGACAGGGAGAGGGGGAAAATAACCGGAAAACGCAATATCATGTAATTTACAGCAGTATTATACCATTTCCCTATATTTTTCCCCGTTCCTCGTGAAGGTAAAATACGAGGTGGTCCTAAATACTGCCTCTCAGACAAGAGTAATAATATTCAAATGCGCTTGGT
>NC_051407.1:32092887-32093509 GCF_015228065.2 Penaeus monodon
CCGTCCAGCGTGGAGATCCTGAGGGGAACCTGAGGGCAGTCGAGAGGATGATTATTCGGAGGGGAGAGCCGAGGGCGACGCTAACTTTTGGCTGAGGGGACACACGATGCGCGATAGATTTTTTTTTTCTCCACTTTTTTATCCTCTCTTTTATTTCCCTTTTTTCTAACCGCTGAATGGAGATGGCGAACCACAAGGACAACAAGGCCTGGAGAAACGGCCGAGTCACGTGTGCTTGTCTGAGGGGCGCTGCGTGTGAGAGGGGAAAGGAGGTTGCTGGTGAAAGTGTGGGCGAGCGTTGGCCAGCGCGTGCGAGGAGGTAAGAACAGAAAGTATGAATGCTTTGGTGTGAACAAGGAGGAAAAAGCAGTTGTGAGGGAGTGTGAGTGTACTTTGGCCAGTATTAACAAAAAGGTGGAAATGAGAGTGTGAGTGTAGATTTTGGTTAGTAAAAAAAGTAAATAAAAATATAATAAATAAACAGTGGGAGTGGGAATAGTGGGAACAGAAGTTAATGTGAGTGAGAAGGTAAAATCAGAACGTAGAAGTACATGCTTTGGCGTGAACAAGGAGGGAAATCTACTAGTGATGGAAGTGCGCGTGTATAGCATCGTTAGTATTG
>NC_051407.1:32093526-32093720 GCF_015228065.2 Penaeus monodon
CAGAAGTGATGACAGTGTGAATAGTGGGAACAGAAACTAGTGTGATTAAAAACAGCCGTTATGACAAAACGAGTGTGGGTAATAGTCTGTATGAATATAGAGTTAAAATACATAACCAGTGAAAGTATGAATAGGGACAATACAGTAGAGTGAATGAGGATGCGAAAACATGAACGCTGAATGTTTGACTGGAG
>NC_051407.1:32093940-32094062 GCF_015228065.2 Penaeus monodon
AGAAAAGGCAGTAATGAGGAATGTGGTGCAATAAAAGAGTGAGAGGTGATTCTAGAAGACCTTGTATGACTGTAATCAAGGAGACAAAGGGGCGATTGTTTAACCATGGCGGTAAATGCGTG
>NC_051407.1:32094921-32095017 GCF_015228065.2 Penaeus monodon
GACTTTAACGCCCCAATAAAGAGCAGAGCATTAGCAGCCCCGACAGAGCCTCCTCCTCCAGAAGGAAATGAATTGACGTGAGATTCTTTATTAGCT
>NC_051407.1:32095118-32095239 GCF_015228065.2 Penaeus monodon
GTCTTGGAGGCCTTCCTTGCGTGCGTTCTTGTTATGTGCAGGCGGTTTGTTGCGTTTACTTTTATCATGGCTGTGGTTAGCGCTGGTCTTTGTTGTCTGTGATTTTGTTGATGAATTGATG
>NC_051407.1:32095341-32097144 GCF_015228065.2 Penaeus monodon
ATTATGTTTCTTGTTGTGACTGTTATAATGAATTTAAATGTGACTAGTCCACAGTCCTCACTGTAAACCAATAGAGGTTTAAGCGTAAGTATCCGAGGGGAATGCAGATAAAAGAGAAAACGATGTTATTGTGAAAATATTAATCAAAACTGTATAAACCCGGTATGGAAGATCGATTAATTCTGCCCACCAGGTCTTCTGTTCTTCGGCATATGGTAATTGTGGAAGTAAGACAGTCACTCAAAGGCTGTATAAATAAACAAATACGTAACGGTAGTTTTTACCTACATGGAAAAGAAATGGCCATATATATTGATCGTATGAAACCGCACAAACAAGGCTGATACACTTTGACTCTCAAAAAACTATAGTTGTCAAAAATCGACACACGAACAGCACAGGAATTCAAGAAAGGCAAAGAAGAAATCCCATTTCCTCTAATAACAGTGCCATCTGTATGCAGAAATATTTTTGCTGTTGCACACCAACAGCTGGAATCAACAGCCCCGATTTAACTGTTCATAGGTCAGAAATATTTGTTGAAACGTTACGATAAACGCTTTGAGAAATAAGTAACGGCAGCAGCTAAGTCCAGTGCGGTCAGAATGTGCTCTCATGTAATGAAGTTATTGTCTGCTCGAAAAGCATCAAACGTTTACATGTCATCAAAGCATATACAATAACTGAACGAGTTATGAAAATTCTCAAACTTCGGAAAATACTGTACGATATTTCACAGATAAAGTGTACATCTTTGTAACCGATGATAATCAGTAAAACATATTTGTTGAAGGAATAATTGTCTCTACGAGAATATAAACCTGAAATATCGCCAGCGTGAAGTAAACATGTGGAAACGACAAACTTTCGAAAAAAAAATGGTGCGATTTTTAATGACCGGGAATCCAAAGTTTGTTTCGTGTTTCAAAACAAAACCGAAGAAGGCGCTTTTTAGAGCTTGAAATCGTTTACATATCGTTTCCGATATGTAAAGGTTAAACTTGTCAAAAGTTATACTGTTACTGCTCAAACTGTTAATATTATCGCTGTTATTGTTTTTATAACCACTATTGTTGCGGTTCCTGTTATTATGATAGTAATCATTACTGCTGTCATAGTTATCATCAGCATACTTTGTTACGGCTAATTTTATAATAATGAAGTGTCTACACAAACCAATAACACAGCAATAGGTTCCACTGCAAATCCCGCCTCCCTTTCGCTCTTCATACTGTTCACAAAATTATAGACAAGCCCATGGCGCCATACGTAAGCACTGCCCACTCCTCAAGTGTGCCTTCCCCGTCCTAATCCATGTAAAGAGTCCCCCGCTGACCCTCAACCCACGTAAGCATGCAAAGCCCCTCCCTACCCCTCCCTTAACCCATGAATACGTACTCCCCACGTAACAATACCCCTCCCGCAAACCCACGTAAGCTTGCCCCTCCCACATGCTCTTCCCCCCAAAACCAACATAACCACGCCCCCCCTCCCCTTTCACCGCTGCCCCCTCCCCCTCCAAACCCCCCACCTGCAACGCCCCCCCTCCCCCCTCCAAAACCCCCCACCTGCAACGCCCCCCCTCCCCCCCCCTTGAGGCAGCGCCGCCGTTCCTCCCGGGAATCGCGGAGACAATTGAAAACTTGGGCCACATTCTCTCCTTAAGTCTGGCGCGCATATCTGTTACGGAGGACAAGAAGGATGCTCGCCGCTCCGTGTGTTATATTGTCCCCGAGTTGCGTGAGATATGGGGTTCTTCCCTCTTCTTTTCTCTCTCTTTCCTTCTTTTCCCAATTTTTCGAA
>NC_051407.1:32097538-32097853 GCF_015228065.2 Penaeus monodon
TAGAACAAGATGAATGAATAGAGAATGATATACATCAATAAAACAGTGATTATAAAGATAAAAAATCGACCACTGCAACATAAGGACTAAAGTAAGGATATTGCTAATAATTGCAATAACTCCTTTTGTATATACCATGAATGAGGGTCATCTGTGGATATGCAAATTGGCCGTCAGAAATGAGCACGCGAGAGCGAAGAGGGAAACAAAATAATGACGATAATGATGATGGTAAGAACAAAAGTCGAAAATGCATAAAAATTCCTGTTGTATTTTTTGCACTAGTTCGACAGTTGCGTATTCTGATGTTTTAGG
>NC_051407.1:32098316-32098577 GCF_015228065.2 Penaeus monodon
CCGTTACTGAATGTGACTAACCACACGGAATTAAGTATGCAATATGTTTTTTTTTTCTAAATTAATTTCAGCGGCCAAGATAATGATAATCTCGCATATCGTTCAAAGACATTTTCGTGCAATGCAGCACTGTTGCTAATATTGGCAGTGGAATCTGTATAATAATTATAACTCTCATAATCAATTAAAACTCTTCAGTAAGATAAAGATAAAAAAGACAATAAAAAAGGAGACGGTGACAAAAATATACAATCAACACGA
>NC_051407.1:32098691-32098816 GCF_015228065.2 Penaeus monodon
AGCGACGATTTCAGAGAAGGTCAGTCACCGTATAAGGTCACACTCGTCGACGCCATTAGCCACCCAGGTCACGGTTCAGGTCACGCTGGTGCCGAGCGGAGGCCCCCCCCCCCCCGCGCTTCAAC
>NC_051407.1:32098857-32099009 GCF_015228065.2 Penaeus monodon
AAATTCGTCCTGTTTTTCCCCCCTCTCTCTTTCGTCTTTCTAATTTAATCCCATTTTCTGTTCTTTTTTTCTATCTGTTTTTCTCTGCTTTTCTTTTACCATTTTCTCTTCCCTTTTTTGTCTTACTTGCCTTTTTTTCATTTTCATCTTTC
>NC_051407.1:32099136-32099293 GCF_015228065.2 Penaeus monodon
TTTATACTCTGTCTACCAATCTCTATCTATCTAACTCTCTCTCTCCTATTCTTCTCCTTTACCTCCTTTCTTCTTCACCATTTCCACTCCGCCCCCTTTCAGCCGAAGTTATTCTCCTCCTGCCCCTCACTCCCTCCATCCACCGTGTTTCTCCTGT
>NC_051407.1:32099486-32100396 GCF_015228065.2 Penaeus monodon
ACGCGCGGTCGCCAAAGCTCGCGATGTTTATACCACTTTATCAAACTTTTTTCCGCAGAGTTTATTGTTTGTGGGTCGGGCGCCGGGATTGTTTTGTGAGCAATGTCTCCATTATCATGCCGAGGAGAGAACGAGGCCCACCGCACGCTGCCTGGGCCTCGCGCTGGGCCGGTTTGGGAGGGCCGCGTGACCCCCTGCTCTGTGTTTCTTCGTGTTAGTTAGGTTTTTAACCTTTTTTCGCTCTCTCTCTTTTGAAGGAGGAAGGAGGGGTGGAAGGAGGTTGGGAGAAGGGGAGATTGGAGTGACTGGAGGGAGATGGGAAGATAAGGAAGGAAGAAGGGAAGGAGGGAGGGAGAAAGGATGGATGAAATGAGGAAGAGAGGAGACAGGAAGGATAAAGGGAATAGCGGAGGGAAGGGTTGAGAGAGGGAGGGTGAGAACGAGGGGCAAACATGGAAGGATCGAGAATAAGAGAGACAATGTGATGAACGGAGGGAAGGATGGAGACAGATAAGAAGGAAGAGAAGGATGGAGGAATAAAGAGGTCAGGGAAGGAAGGGCAACCGTAGGGGGCTGAAGGCGAGGCCACAGAAGGAGCCAAACCAAGTTGTGGTGTCGTGTCTTCCCGGACAGCTTTCGAGATCTTTTTCTCCTGTCTTTTTCATTCTTTAAAAAAATCTGAATGTATATTTTTAACAGTCAGATTAAAGAAAGGAGACAGAAAAAAATAAACAGAGAAGCATCTCAAGAAAAAAAGGGTAGACGAATAAATCACAAGACAGGGTTTATATTATTATCCATTGCAGATTATTCTGTTTCACAAAGGGTGTCCCTGAGAGTTAAAAAGGGAGGCCACGAAACGACCTTATTGATATCTGATCATCTCAGGTCTTTTGGAGTTTCAATATAC
>NC_051407.1:32102808-32103130 GCF_015228065.2 Penaeus monodon
TTGAGCCGAGAAGCCGCCCCTTCCTTTCTCTGCGCTCTCCCTCCCCTCCCCTTTTCCCTCCCTCCTCACCACTTTCCCTCCCTTCCCCCCTGTTTCCCTCCCTTCCTTCCCCCTTTCCCTCCCTTCCCCGCCTCTTTCCCTCCCTCCCCTTCCCCTTTCCCTCCCTCCCCGAGCCGGGAAGCCGCCTTTTCTTCTTCCCCTCACGAGTCGCGTCCAAAAGCACGGAGCCGGATCTCACCTTCCTTTGCTCTCGTCCCCCGCGGTTTCGCCTCAATTTCTCGCAGCTGGAGACATAATGCACAACAACAAGAAATTACAGTGG
>NC_051407.1:32103161-32103307 GCF_015228065.2 Penaeus monodon
CACATTTGTATTGTCCCGAAACTTGAGCTCGGCTGTCATGAAGACAAGGGAAGGCTTTGCAAAATATGTTATGTTTGAGTCTTGTCTGAAATACACACGCGTATTCCCGCCAGAAACCAGAGTAGGATTCTTGCCTATTGTGTGGT
>NC_051407.1:32104150-32104240 GCF_015228065.2 Penaeus monodon
CGCGCGCGGGTGTATGAATATACAACTATTTTCGCATTAAGTTTTCATGTATTCTTTTCCTCGACTTCATTATCGCTAATTTTATTTATC
>NC_051407.1:32104360-32104892 GCF_015228065.2 Penaeus monodon
CTTTCATATCCCGATAGATTTTTCAGCATCGAAATATTTTCCCGAGAAGCATACTTTTCTCTGCAACCTTTTTTCTTCCTGTCTTTCACCCACTCTTTTTTCCTCTCTTTCCCCTTTTTTTTTTCATTTCAAAACAAAGTCAAGGCTATTTTGAGCTAAAGTTTCCACCTTTGTTGCAAAACAACCGGGAAGGTAGAAGAGTGTTTGTCTTAAAAATGCCATCTTTATTACGAACAAACTTTTCCCTGTATTTCGTTGACTATTTCAATCATTTCTATTCCAGTTACTTATTTCCTTCGTGATTTATTTCAAGAAGCTTCGTTCTGGTTATTTATTCATTTCGTTATTTAATGCAATAAGCTCCATTCTGGTTAATTATTAATTGATTATTTCAAAGAAGTTTCTTTTTTATCTATTTATATCGTTGATTAGTTTGATTAGATTCATTCTCGTTATCTAATTTATCTTTTAAGGTTTCGTGTTCCGTCGATCAAAAAAAAAAAAAAATTCTATCTCTAATGTATTATTACCG
>NC_051407.1:32105010-32105157 GCF_015228065.2 Penaeus monodon
GGGGGGGGGGAAGTAACCTTCCACATATTGCGTGTTTATTCATTCCCTCGTTAATCTCTTTCTTTCTTTCCTTTTCCTATTGTTTTGCTTGTAAAAAAAAACGCTACCGTAGGTAATATGAATGTTTCTTTGTGTTTCTTTGGATGA
>NC_051407.1:32105830-32106391 GCF_015228065.2 Penaeus monodon
TACCAGCGGCGCAGCGATCGGAGTGCAGAAAATATCCATAAACTGGCGAAGGACGCAAGGCAGCTGCCCTTCTACACCTCCGCTTGGCCCCAAGGTTAAAGCTTTCATGCGGATGTCCAAAAGGGACAAAGCGATGCGGCCGAGAACTAATATGTACAAGTAAAAGGTTACTTAGTATACTGAAAATGTGAACGTAGAAAAAGAGATTAAAAATAAAGTGGTGTAGGCGCAAGAGAAAATAAGAAATAAGAAAATTGCTTTTGGTGAAAATGTATCGTTAGTAGTTAGGAAGGTTAGAATGGCTCCATCGCCATTATATTTTTGTATGTTTATTTTTTTTGTATGCAATTGATAGTGTGTCTTACTGATGTAAGCTTCTATTGGTTTCACATATAGGTGTAGTATCTTTTTGATTCATTTATAGCTTTTGCATAATCTATTTTCTGTGCATCTAATGTTAATTATGTCATATAAACCAACAGACTATTAATATGGATAATGGCCGCTATTGTTCACTATGTTATTATTTTCCGAAGGAAGGACTCATGTCGAGATCGATAT
>NC_051407.1:32106889-32107578 GCF_015228065.2 Penaeus monodon
TTTACTTCTGCAGGGTTTATTGTAATAAACCCTAATAATATTATATAAACTCGCTTGAGAAAAGCAGGTATGCCTTCCCTCTTGCTTTTGAAGGATCTGCCCGCAGTTACTTTGTGACTGTTGGTAGAAAACCCATCGGCCATTATCATACGCCGGCGAGACTGCTGTCTTGAAAACTTTACTGAGGAAAAGGAAAACTTAAGCTTCCTGGAGACATTTTCCTCGCCAATAGTCACCAGTCTCCCGTGATATTGCGTCTCCACCTCTAATGTATTAGTATTTTCGTGTCCTTTTTTCCTCTATCTCTCCACAGTCGCGTAGGTAAATCGCCGCATAAAAACGGAAGAAAAATCGTCCTATTGTTACCTCGCGTTATTAGCTATTGTCGTGCCGGTGTTAGATCTCTGAGAGGCTGCTAGTTTAATTAATTTTGATTTTTTTCCCAGTGCCTTTTTATAATTAACGCGAAACAACACTCGCGCATCATTGGAAATAAGTCATTTTGAATCATTTCTTTCAGTTAGATAAACACTTTTTCCAGGCTTATTGATGCGAATTTCCCGATAATAATCTTTTCAAAATCATTTCCATAGTGTTATCCTTGACCTTTTACACGAACACCCCACGCATATCCTGGATGTGAGTTTCTGTTTCTCCGTGTGTGAGTTGTCATGGGAATTTACAAATCA
>NC_051407.1:32108811-32109204 GCF_015228065.2 Penaeus monodon
TCGCGTGTCTGAAACAATCTCAGATAATTCTCAAAAAAAAAAAAATAGTATCGAATGCTCAGCTGCGTAATCTGCATATCGGAAATATTCATTCTCACTCGAACCTCCTCACCATTCTCCCACAGCCTTTATCATATCAAATAGACTGTAGTTTCATGACCGGGATCGATATAAATGGTCCCCCTCAGAGGTAATGATGAAGAGAGCGCGTGTGACCTTTTTTTTATTTAAAGGAGAGAAAAGGAGATTTTGATAATGTCGTGATCGGAAATAACTGCGAAGTTTGATATCAATATTGGCAGGGGATACGCTGTTTGATGGTCTTAAGTGACCGACACGCAGCCAGTCATCGGGTTTCTTGATTAAATAGTTGAAATATCTTTGCACCACGAG
>NC_051407.1:32109688-32109868 GCF_015228065.2 Penaeus monodon
CAAATTGTATGATTCCTTCCATCTAGTCTAAAAGAAGGAAAGTTGTGGCGATAATAGCTCTTGGTCATCTCCTGAGCGATTCCAAATAGAACATTTCTCATAATCGAAAAAGAACATCACAGTTCTAGGACACTGGTTACATGACGATACTGGAAACATCTTCGGCACCCTCCCTACTTT
>NC_051407.1:32109908-32110094 GCF_015228065.2 Penaeus monodon
GCTGCAGTTCCGATATAGTTAAATAGAACGTTAAGAGAAGACGAAAAGAAAAGGAAGAAACAAATAAGCCTGTCATTCACGAAATAAATCAAGTAAAAAGAAGAAAAGAAATCTTTCTTAAGAAGAAATTACACCATAATCTGCCAGCCTTTCTTTTCTGCAAGTCCCTCACACGTAACAGAAAGA
>NC_051407.1:32110427-32110971 GCF_015228065.2 Penaeus monodon
TTACCTACACTCCTGAATACCTTTGTGAGCGACCACTTACACCCAAGAAAAGAACCCGGATGTTCTTATTGCTTTCCAGACAATTAAAGACATCGCGGCGCCGCCCATAACTGTCGTTGGGGACGCCCTCGCTGGGTTAAGAGGGTGGGGGTGGGGGTGTGGGGACGTAAGGGGAAGAGGGGTAGGTTACGAAGGGGAGGGAAGAGATGGGGGATGAGGGGAGGGAAGAGGGGGTGATGGGGAGGGGAGAGGAGGAGGGTGATGTGGAGTGGAGGCGGGTGATGGGAAAGGGAAGAGGGTGATGGGGTGGGGAGAAGGGTGATGGGGAGGGGAGGCGGGTGATGGGAAAGGGAAGAGGGTGATGGGGTGGGGAGGAGGGCGATGGGAAGGGAAGAGGGTGATGGGGAGGGGAGGAGGGCGGATGGGGAGGGGAGGGGGTGATGGGGAAGGGAGGGGGTTGATGAGAAAGAAGGGGATAGAAAAAGGATGAGAAAGCAGGGCAGGGCAGGGGGGAAAAACGCCCCAGGAAGAATTATTTTCAGAT
>NC_051407.1:32111704-32112085 GCF_015228065.2 Penaeus monodon
TTCATTAAAAGAGTAATAATAGTAACAAAAATAACACATTTGTTATTATTGTTGTAATTGTTGCTGCTGCTATAGTGTAGTGTATAGAGTATATATGTAAAGGAACGAGATGAAATTTGTCGTGACGCTACGGTATATCGCCGCAGGAAGGCGGAGGATTAACTTATTAAACGGAATTTGTTTGTTCTTGACAGCTCTGGCCACGGAGGTACAGAGCTTTCTTCGGCATCCGCAAAACTGGGGCTCTGTGTCGCTGGCCTGAACTGAAACTCAAGAGCGGAAGCTTTTAAGAGGGATGTATTCAGAAGTAATCCAGGACATAGATCGTGGTACTTTTTATATTATTACTCTTCACATCTTCATGAGGAATGGGCCAGATTT
>NC_051407.1:32112504-32112818 GCF_015228065.2 Penaeus monodon
TAAGATATTGAACGAATGAATAACCAAGGATCTGCATAGCAGCTTGCCAGTCGTTCTTGATTCTACGCCCTGTTATTCGACCTGCTATTTGACCTGCATCATTTTAACCTGCGTCCTACTGTGGAAAGGACTTTGAACAGGTACACCCCGAATCTTGCATAAGGACGATACTTAGTGAATTAATGCAGCCTTCAGTATAACATGAGAATATAAATTTCCAAGGTGTAATTGTCAATGGTAGAGCATGTATGACTATTAAGGAGCAATGGAGACCGTTTCTTTTTGTTAAAAAGTAGCAGTTGTAGTTATGACAG
>NC_051407.1:32113370-32114222 GCF_015228065.2 Penaeus monodon
CTGAGATAGTGTGAGCTGACCATCAAGGTGAGGGTTAAGTTAACATTGCAACAAATTGAAGTTTAAGTGAGCTGAAGAACGAGCAAGCTTACCATCGACTTAGGAGAGAATCTAGTGAGCAGTGGATCGAGCGGATTGAAAATAAGTGAGCTGGAGATCGAGGGAGCTGAGCATCGAGCGAAATGAAAAAAATAAGTGAGCTGAAGACCGAGTGAGCTAAGCATCGAGCTGAGGAGCGAGTCATAAGGAAGCCAGATATTCACACTCAACCGCCATTGGGTCGGCAGTTCATGGTAATGAATATGTTTTATGCATTGCAATCATTATTGAAATAAACTATAATACCTGTTGCCGGGGAAACTAATTCTGAGTCTCATATGCTGTAAAATTTAACTGGAATGGTTTAACCAAATTACTATTGCATTGATATTTTGAGTTTACAGGGGCCAGAGATAATAAAAATATGCATGTATTTATTAAAACTTTGCAATTTCCTAAAGAATTATAGGTTTATTGCAGTTTATTTTGGGTTGTTTTATGCTCGATATTGCTTTTGTAATGTTGTTTTTCTATTCAGTATTATTGCGCTTTGTGTGGAAAAAAGAGTGATCGCTAGGAAAAGAGAATATGATGATAATAATGATACAAGGGTAACTGTTGATGATTTGTTATTTTTTGCTTCTGTGATTGTTATTACTTGGAATGTCTACTATTGCTAATATCTTCTGTTGGCACTGATAACAGTGTTGCTATGATTTACACTGATAAAGTAGTTTTTATCTTACGAGCATGCTAGGCGTGACAAAAGCATATAATAAGTAGGACATAATGAAAACAAAGTGTTCGAAGTAG